>NC_137816.1:22306407-22346407 GCF_963921795.1 Nannobrachium achirus | reverse complement strand
ATCAATAGCAGATCGGCTATTTTCATTCAAAGAGATTTGTAGATGGAAATACCAATGCCCTGGCCGATAGTGTGCAGAGCCATGGGAAACTACGGTCAGCGTAAGAATATAGGGTTTAAGTGGTTAATATACCTAGAATAACACTCTCGGCTGTATGGAAACCATCATTATGAAGGCAAAAAACACATGCCACATATTGACGCTAGATTAGGGGTCTTCAACGTTTTCAGGCCAAGGACCCCATAGTTGAGAGAGAGATGAAGCGGGGACCCCCACAACCTTTTCATAGATTCCATAGTGTCACTGTTTGGCAGCACAATCATCAGTGTATTTTGGATTCATGTCAATTTGTGTTTTCAGATATTTAACCACTTGAACCATCAATACTTAATAAACTTGACCTTTCAATCTGTACTTAGTCTGCTCTTTTCCCCCTCTACACCAAAGCTCTTTGTTCTCTAAAATGCTTCTATCACACAGATTCGGAGGACCCCCTGTAACTCTGAGGACCCCCTAGGGGTCCCGAAACCCTGTTGAAGACCTCTGATATACTGTAGGGTTTAAGTGGTTAATATCTACCTATAATAACACTCTCGGCTGTATGGAAACCATCATAATATGAAGGCAAAAAAACACATGCCGCGTATTGACACTAGATAGTAGGGACAGCATTTCCTATTGCACCTTTTACTATTTGCACTGCAGTAATTAGCAGCGTAGGCATAAAAAGGCCCATTCATAGGGTATAATGTGGTGTGTGTGTAATGGGCTGATGTGAAACAACAGCCGGGCCAGTAGATTTACTCTCGTGTGTCGGGACAGAAACCACTACGTCACTCCAGAGGAGTCAGCAGAGCGGCTCTATTTCATTACGGTCAGCGCTTTCCTCAAGGAGCTCGAGGACCCCGTCCAATACCTCAATCGCATTAAACTATGTGCAGGGCCCCCCGCACAGGGGTGTCGCACCACATTCTGGGCCCTGGGTACAAGGATTCACTTCAATTATGTTGTGCTTTAACTATTGAAAAATAGCAGATCTACAAGCTCACAGCGCTGCACTGAGTGCCGCGCTGCCAGCTTGTAGAGAAAAATCTTGAACATTTGTGCAAGGTTTTTTTTTTAGAAAAAAACTATATTTCTATGTCAGTGGTGCTCAAACTTTTTCATGTGAAGGACCCTCAAAATGATATGTATTTGGCGATGGACCCACATCTCAAAATATTTAGTTCCAGGGACCCCCCAGAAGCAAAATTTTAGTTACAAATGTTCGCTTAAAAATACATATATTCAAAGATTTGCACACATTTTCACGACTTTTCAAAAATAGCAGATCTACCAGCTCACAGCGCGGCACTCGGTGCCGCGCTGTGAGCTTGTAGATCTGCTATTTTTCAATAGCTAAAGTTACTAGGGCCCTTCCACCTTGGGCCCTAGTAACTCAGTCCCACTTCCCCCCCCCCCACCCCATTGTGACGCCCCTGCCCCCGCATTCTGGGAAGAAAGACAGTGTAGTGGAGCCTGTGTGTATTGTGCATGCACACAAGAACGCACACACACATGCACAGACACGCATAGACACACACACACACACACACACACACACACACACACACACACACACACACACACACACACACACACACACACATATGCTCACACATATTTCCCCGCCCACGATAGAACTTCAGCCAATCTCTGATTGTACGGAGTTCAGAAAGGGTTCATTCAGTAGCAACGCTGGCGTGAGGGGTGTGTGCGTGTGTGTGTGTGTGCGTGCATGTGTGCGTGCGTGCACACATGCACACGTGTGTGTTAGGAAGGGGGGCATCCCGCGGGGCTTTAATAAAACATTTTGCTCATTGTGGAAAGTAATGACCAACAATGTAAACTTGTGACTCGACAACAGATGTTGGCATGCTCGCTGGAAACAAGGTGCTGTAAAATTAATTTCATTTGAATTATTTACCGCATGCATTACGTGCTTGAGGAAATAGACAGAGGGGTGGGGTGTATGTGTGTGAGTGTGTTGGTGGGGGGAGGGGGGCACAGCAACAAAAATGTATTCAATTAAAGCCAAAGTATTCAGATAGAGGGTGGGTCCTGTGAGTGTGTGTGTGTGTGTGTGTGTGTGTGTGTGTGTGTGTGTGTGTGTGTGTGTGTGTGTGTGTGTGTGTGTGTGTGTGTGTGTGTGTGTGTGTGTGTGTGATCAAATGCCTTCTCGCTGGGAAATCAAATAGGAGTGGTAGAAACGCTGACATGGCTCCTGTGATTCATATTTAATAGGGTTTTATTATTTCATATTGTCACTTCAAAGGTTGTGCCAGGAAAAGAAAAAAAGAAAAAACTTGCTGGAGATGTTTTCCAAATTAAATTAAGCCAAATTAATGCAGCAAGAGCCGCTGATACAAACGACCTACGGCCTGGTCGCGACTTAGGCCACGACTTGGAGGTCGTAGGTCCCGGTTCTGGAGGTTTTGCGCGATCTCGGTCGTAATTCAGCGACCTGGGAAGTCCGCGATCGAAACTCTACGCTTGCTAAGGGAAGGGACGCGAGTTTAGAAACTCTACGCTTGCTAAGGGAAGGAGCGCCGCGATCGAAACTCTACGCTTGCTAAGGGAAGGGACGCGAGTTTAGAAACTCTACGCTTGCTAAGGGAAGGAGCGCTCGTTTTCAACAGCGTCGGCAGGTTAGCTACTCAGTGTCGGCAGGTTAGGGTTAGGGTTAGGGTTAGGGTTAGGGTTAGGGTTAGAGTTGGGGTTAGGGTTAAGGTTAGGGTTAGAGTTAGAGTTGGGGTTAGGGTTAAGGATAGGTTTTGGTGCACCTCGCGCGGTCCAAGTGACTACAATGGAGCGCTTCCTACCTCCGGTTCAGCCAATCACAAGCTTCAAAAGGTTGAATAGCGCTGCTGCTCTAGAATATTCTGCAAAAAGACGGCCCGGGGACGACCGAGGTGGCGCAACCACGGCCGGGGGTCGCGAAACTAGACCGGCCGCGACCTAACAAGTATGTACCGCGAACTACGACCTCCAGAACCGGGACCTACGACCTCCAGGTCGTGGCCTAGGTCGCGACCAGGCCGTAGGTCGTTCGTATCAGCGGCTGTCTCTCAATTAATGTGTGGAGAACAAGTATGATGGGGGTGGGTGGGTGGGCTCTGTTCCAACTGTTTGGAACCAGAGAAAAGGAGAAAAAAAGTTTTGACAACTGTAATCAAACCCCTAATGAGACCTAGCAGAGAGAGAGAGAGAGAGAGAGAGAGAGAGAGAGAGAGAGAGAGAGAGAGAGACAGACAGAGATGCTCAGAGAGACAAACAGTGGTAACCGATACATTTTATTTATTTAATTGTCTCCACCAGCCGAAGGCTGAGGGAGAGTATGTTTTCCCCTCCGTCCGTCCGTCCGTCCGTCCGTCCGTCCGTCCGTCCGTGCGTCCGTCCGTCCGTCCGTCCGTGCGTGCGTGCGTCCGTGCGTCCTCGCAGTTTGTGAGCAGCTAATCTCAGTCACCGTTGGCCCGATCGCTGCCAAACTGAGCACACACACTCCCTGGATGCCAATCTAGAACCTCTGCCCCACATTTTTCAAATCAGCCTCATGGTGGTGCTATAACAGGCCGATTTGTGTGGCCTGGTTGTTACCAGCTAATCTCCGGCGCCGTTGGCCCGATCGCTGCCAAACTGAGCACACACACTCCCTGGATGCTAATTCAGAACCTCTGCCCCACATTTTTTAAATCAGCCTCATGGTGGCGCTATAACAGGCTGATTTGTGTGGCCTGGTGGAGACCTGTGCTCGGAAGAGCACTGCTCTAGTTTTATTTCATTTCATTTCATTTCATTGTCTCCACCAGCCGAAGGCATACATGGGGGAGAGTATGTTTTCCCCTTCATCCGTCCCTGTGTCTGTGCGTGCGTCTGTCCGTGCGTCCTCGCAGTTTGTGACCACCTAATCTCAGTCGCCGTTGACCCGGTTGCTGCCAGAGTGAGCACACACACTCCCTGGATGCCAATTCAGAACCTCTGACCCACGTTTTTCAAATGTGCCTGTTCTAGCGCCACCATGAGGCCGATGCTCACAAAACACATTTCTGTGCACTACTCTTACAGATTTTGTCCAAAAATCCTACAAATCGGTAGGCAGTATTTCAACAGTCATGTGATCGACACAGATCTGTCAGATTTTGCATATTCCATCCTGATTGGCTAAGATTGACTTCCAAAGTTTGCAGGATTGGGGCGTTTTGAACAAAATGCCTCAAATCCCAAACGCAAAGTGCAATTATCATGAAATCGCGCACACACATTCCCACTAGATCGAGGAAGAAATGCCACTTAAGTTTTTTGAAACCAGCCACATGGTGGCGCTATAACGGGGTTTTACCTATAACTCCACCGATCAGTTTCAAACTTTGTAAGCGCACTCCCTATAGGCCAAGGAAAAACCCTTTTCCCTGCATTTTTCACATCAGCCTTTTATAGCGCCACCAGGAGGCCAACTTATGTGAAACACAATTTTTCCTATTATTCCTTGAGATTTTATCCAAAGATCATGCAAATCGGTACACAGTATCTCTATAGTCATGTGATCAAGTCCGATCCATCTAATATTTCATACTCCATCCTAATTGGCTAATATTGGCTTCCAAAGTTTGCAGGATTGCTCAGTTTTTGAACAAAATGCCTCAAATCATCAACGCAGCTTGCGATTAGCGTGAAATTTGCCACACATATTCCCACTAGGTCAAGGAACAAATGCTACCTTTTTCACATTGGCCTGTTATAGCGCCACCAGCAGGTAGACTTTAGCAAAACACATTTTTGGTACACAATGCCTCAAATCATGCATGCAGCGTCCGATTGCCATGAAAGGTCTAGAGTGTAGAATGCCACCCTTTTCACATTGGCCTATTATAAAGTAGCACCACCAGGACGCCTGGCCTGGCGGAGACCTGTGCTCGGAAGAGCACTGCTTCTAGTTTCATTTCATTTCATTTTATCTGGTCTCGGTCTTGACTCGGACTCGGCCCCCCTCGTACTTGGTCTTGACTTGGACTCGCTTTAGGTGGACTCGACTACAACACTAGTAGTATTGGCCAGCCCATGGAGATGTCTTGGCCATATATGGAGCGTGACATGAGTCGGGACGCACAGACAGACGGACAGACAGACATAATCTGCAGGTTTTCATACTAAATGCGGCCTACGGTCACTATCATGACATGACAGTCGTGAGAGAAGACCATCATGTTTCGCATGACTACGCCGCATCAAGGGTTTTATTGGGTAGGCCCTAAAATGATGTTGCCCTTGAACGCAGGGTTGGTTGTTCCGGCCAAAGTGTGGTCCGTCTGACAACATGGCGTAAGTTATTTCCGCTCCCGATTGGATCAGAAATCCGAAAATGGTGTAGTGATCCCAGGCTAGAATGGTCCCCAGCAAAAAGTTAATACAGCATCACAATCATATTAAAGGGCCACTTCACCTCTGGGACAACCCAATCTTATTTTATTGTTGTTTGGGACACGATCAACACAATCCTGAGTTATTTTTTGTGTTCAATCTGTTTTTTGAGATATTTTTGTATTTCAGCATGTACTAGTTAGTCCCCCCAGGAATCCGCGATTCCGCGATCACGGAATTTTTCGCGGAAATCGAAGCCCTCCGCGGATATCAGAGCCTCCCGCGGATATCATAGCAGTCCGCAGAATAGGACAAGACGAGGAGCAGTCACGCATGCTCACGCATGCTATACATGGACCACCCGCGGATTTCTCGGCCATTCGCGGACTTTTCTGACGTCCGTAGAATAACGGTCGCGAGTGGCAGCAGAGCGGCGGGAGTAGTCATTACTACTATTATAAAACGATCATGTGTACATGGTCTGGCCAGTGGCAACCTCATACAGAGCCTGGGGGAATAGCTTAGCTTCCCTCCTGCTGGTTGCACTGACGCGTGATTACGGATCCAACTGGGAAAGATGGATGGAAACGGCATAGAGCGCTCGTTTTCACAGTTATTGTCCACGACATTGCAAGCGGCGCGAAGGCCAGCGGACCTTGGTCCTGCTCTTCGCCCCCGAGCGCCGCAGGCGCGAGTGGCCGCGAAGAGCGGGCCAGGGCCGCGCGGCCGGCGGAGCGCCGCGCGAGTTACGAAGCCGTGGTGAATGCAATCGTTATATTTATGCCCAGGCCGTAAGGCCTGGGCAAGCGCACGATAAACGCCATGATAATTGGGTTTTGGTGCATCTCGCGCGGTCCAAGTGACTACAACGGAGCGCTCCCTACGTCCGGTCCAGCCAATCACAAGCTTCAAAAATGAGTCCGGGGCGTGGTTATCCATCTTTCCCAGTTGGACCTGTAATCACGCTGCACTGACGCTGTATTGGTCCGGTCCCACATTCGTTCCTGACAGAAACTGTGTCCTGAACTATAGTTCCTCTATGTCTATGGTCCTGGCATAACAATGCTAATGCAGAAGAGAATAAATAAATATTACACCCATACTAGGTAGTAGGTAGGCTATCCTCTAAAATGTGGTTACTATGGGCAGGGTTTGCATGACAATATAGTCTTTGCAACAGAAAGTAATTATTAAAAACAATAACAATTAAAAAAAGAATAGATTTAATATTAGATTTATATTCTCAAAAAATATTATTTGATTATTCTAACCACTAATTAAAATTAATTGTAGCTATTTCATGAAGGGTTTTACTTGATTATTAGAACTATATCATTTTTAGCTTGATAACTGGTCATTTTAGGTTGTTTTTTAATGTCCGCGGAATCAAGAATTGTAGGCAGTATTTCAACAGTCATGTGATCGACACAGATCTGTCAGATTTTGCATATTCCATCCTGATTGGCTAAGATTGACTTCCAAAGTTTGCAGGATTGGGGCGTTTTGAACAAAATGCCTCAAATCCCAAACGCAAAGTGCAATTAACATGAAATCGCGCACACACGTTCCCACTAGATCGAGGAAGAAATGCCACTTAAATTTTTTGAAACCAGCCACATGGTGGCGCTATAACGGGGTTTTACCTATAACTCCACCGATCAGTTTCAAACTTTGTAAGCGCACTCCCTATAGGCCAAGGAAAAACCCTTTTCCCTGCATTTTTCACATCAGCCTTTTATAGCGCCCCCAGGAGGCCAACTTATGTGAAACACAATTTTTCCTATTATTCCTTGAGATTTTATCCAAAAATCATGCAAATCGGTACACAGTATCTCTATAGTCATGTGATCAAGTCCGATCCGTCTAATATTTCATACTCCATCCTAATTGGCTAATATTGGCTTCCAAAGTTTGCAGGATTGCTCAGTTTTTGAACAAAATGCCTCAAATCATCAACGCAGCTTGCGATTAGCGTGAAATTTGCCACACATATTCCCACTAGGTCAAGGAACAAATGCTACCTTTTTCACATTGGCCTGTTATAGCGCCACCAGCAGGTAGACTTTAGCAAAACACATTTTTGGAACACAATGCTTCAAATCATGCATGCAGCGTCCGATTGCCATGAAAGATCTAAGGTGAAGAACATATGCCACCCTTTTTACATTGGCCTATTATACAGTAGCACCACCAGGACGCACGGCCTGGTGGAGACCTGTGTTCGGAAGAGCACTGCTTCTAGTTTCATTTCATTTCATTTCATTGTCTCCACCAGCCGAAGGCATACATGGGGGAGAGTATGTTTTCCCCTTCATCCGTCCGTGTGTCTGTGCGTGCGTCTGTCCGTGCGTCCTCGCAGTTTGTGACCACCTAATCTCAGTCGCCGTTGACCCGGTTGCTGCCAGAGTGAGCACACACACTCCCTGGATGCCAATTCAGAACCTCTGACCCACGTTTTTCAAATGTGCCTGTTCTAGCGCCACCATGAGGCCGATGCTCACAAAACACATTTCTGTGCACTACTCTTACAGATTTTGTCCAAAAATCCTACAAATCGGTAGGCAGTATTTCAACAGTCATGTGATCGACACAGATCTGTCAGATTTTGCATATTCCATCCTGATTGGCTAAGATTGACTTCCAAAGTTTGCAGGATTGGGGCGTTTTGAACAAAATGCCTCAAATCCCAAACGCAAAGTGCAATTAACATGAAATCGCGCACACACGTTCCCACTAGATCGAGGAAGAAATGCCACTTAAATTTTTTGAAACCAGCCACATGGTGGCGCTATAACGGGGTTTTACCTATAACTCCACCGATCAGTTTCAAACTTTGTAAGCGCACTCCCTATAGGCCAAGGAAAAACCCTTTTCCCTGCATTTTTCACATCAGCCTTTTATAGCGCCCCCAGGAGGCCAACTTATGTGAAACACAATTTTTCCTATTATTCCTTGAGATTTTATCCAAAAATCATGCAAATCGGTACACAGTATCTCTATAGTCATGTGATCAAGTCCGATCCGTCTAATATTTCATACTCCATCCTAATTGGCTAATATTGGCTTCCAAAGTTTGCAGGATTGCTCAGTTTTTGAACAAAATGCCTCAAATCATCAACGCAGCTTGCGATTAGCGTGAAATTTGCCACACATATTCCCACTAGGTCAAGGAACAAATGCTACCTTTTTCACATTGGCCTGATATAGTGCCACCAGCAGGTAGACTTTAGCAAAACACATTTTTGGTACACAATGCCTCAAATCATGCATGCAGCGTCCGATTGCCATGAAAGTCTAGAGTGTAGAATGCCACCCTTTTCACATTGGCCTATTATAAAGTAGCACCACCAGGACGCCTGGCCTGGTGGAGACCTGTGCTCGGAAGAGCACTGCTTCTAGTTTCATTTCATTTCATTTTATCTGGTCTCGGTCTTGACTCGGACTCGGCCCCCCTCGTACTTGGTCTTGACTTGGACTCGCTTTAGGTGGACTCGACTACAACACTAGTAGTATTGGCCAGCCCATGGGGATGTCTTGGCCATATATGGAGCGTGACATGAGTCGGGACGCACAGACAGACGGACAGACAGACAGACATAATCTGCAGGTTTTCATACTAAATGCGGCCTACGGTCACTATCATGACATGACAGTCGTGAGAGAAGACCATCATGTTTCGCATGACTACGCCGCATCAAGGGTTTTATTGGGTAGGCCCTAAAATGACGTTGCCCTTGAACGCAGGGTTTATTGTTCCGGCCAAAGTGTGGTCCGTCTGACAACATGACGTAAGTTATTTCCGCTCCCGATTGGATCAGAAATCCGAAAATGGTGTAGTGATCCCAGGCTAGAATGGTCCCCAGCAAAAAGTTAATACAGCATCACAATCATATTAAAGGGCCACTTCACCTCTGGGACAACCCAATCTGATTTTATTGTTGTTTGGGACACGATCAACACAATCCTGAGTTATTTTTTGTGTTCAATCTGTTTTTTGAGATATTTTTGTATTTCAGCATGTACTAGTTAGTCCCCCCAGGAATCCGCGATTCCGCGATCACGGAATTTTTCGCGGAAATCGAAGCCCTCCGCGGATATCAGAGCCTCCCGCGGATATCATAGCAGTCCGCAGAATAGGACAAGACGAGGAGCAGTCACGCATGCTCACGCATGCTATACATGGACCACCCGCGGATTTCTCGGCCATTCGCGGACTTTTCTGACGTCCGTAGAATAACGGTCGCGAGTGGCAGCAGAGCGGCGGGAGTAGTCATTACTACTATTATAAAACGATCATGTGTACATGGTCTGGCCAGTGGCAACCTCATACAGAGCCTGGGGGAATAGCTTAGCTTCCCTCCTGCTGGTTGCACTGACGCGTGATTACGGATCCAACTGGGAAAGATGGATGGAAACGGCATAGAGCGCTCGTTTTCACAGTTATTGTCCACGACATTGCAAGCGGCGCGAAGGCCAGCGGACCTTGGTCCTGCTCTTCGCCCCCGAGCGCCGCAGGCGCGAGTGGCCGCGAAGAGCGGGCCAGGGCCGCGCGGCCGGCGGAGCGCCGCGCGAGTTACGAAGCCGTGGTGAATGCAATCGTTATATTTATGCCCAGGCCGTAAGGCCTGGGCAAGCGCACGATAAACGCCATGATAATTGGGTTTTGGTGCATCTCGCGCGGTCCAAGTGACTACAACGGAGCGCTCCCTACGTCCGGTCCAGCCAATCACAAGCTTCAAAAATGAGTCCGGGGCGTGGTTATCCATCTTTCCCAGTTGGACCTGTAATCACGCTGCACTGACGCTGTATTGGTCCGGTCCCACATTCGTTCCTGACAGAAACTGTGTCCTGAACTATAGTTCCTCTATGTCTATGGTCCTGGCATAACAATGCTAATGCAGAAGAGAATAAATAAATATTACACCCATACTAGGTAGTAGGTAGGCTATCCTCTAAAATGTGGTTACTATGGGCAGGGTTTGCATGACAATATAGTCTTTGCAACAGAAAGTAATTATTAAAAACAATAACAATTAAAAAAAGAATAGATTTAATATTAGATTTATATTCTCAAAAAATATTATTTGATTATTCTAACCACTAATTAAAATTAATTGTAGCTATTTCATGAAGGGTTTTACTTGATTATTAGAACTATATCATTTTTAGCTTGATAACTGGTCATTTTAGGTTGTTTTTTAATGTCCGCGGAATCAAGAATTGTTCACCACAGAATTCCGCAGAATCAGGATTGTTCTCCGCGGAATTAAGAATTTTTCTCCGCGGATTCCTGGGGGGACTAACTAGTGATGCATTTTGCATCATATGATGCAAAACGCATCACTGATGATGCAAAATGCATCAGCTCAGAATATTAGTTATCAGAATATGGACGCTATAGGGTTCAAGTTGTTAATATAAAAAGGATTGGAAGATTTGGAGGACCCCTTGGAGTAACAGTGATGGTCCCGGACCCCCTGTTGAAGACCTCTGGTCTATTTAGGGACTTTATCTCTGTGAGGTTGGTGCGGCACACTGAATCAACGTGTAAGGTCCACACAGGCCACGGCCCCCCCGCCCCGGCACCATGCCATGTCAGCGGGCAGCCAGGGCCGTGACGTCATCAGCAACGAGGGGGACGCGTCACCTGGATTTCCGCCGTCGCCCTCGTTCCCCTGCGACCCAAAACCGAAACGGCACGTAGCCACGCTGTTGCGGGAAACATAACAACGGGGTCCCTATTGATATAAATATATTTCCTCCCACCGTTGGCCCCGCGCGAGTTATTCATTTTGTGATGTTTATTTTCTTTGGGGACGCCCTGGTCGAAGCCCGAGCAAAGGTTGCCTTTGTTTTTGCGACGGCCCTGCAGAACGGCCGGGCTGAGTGTGAAGTGCGGGGATACAGGAAGGTGGCTCCTGCTCTCTGACCAGTTTGCCTGTGATAAATGGAGACACTTAACAATGGCGCATCCTGAGAGGAGCTGGACGCGGGAGCTGCTGACAGCGGCTTGTCCGCGCCGTGTGTCCTCATCCCCCGAGAGTCAGGGGGGGGGAGACTCCCACACTCTCCTCGCCGACCTCTGGACACGAGCGCAGATCCGCTATACTTAGGCCGCTGTTTGCCGGATATCCGGAACACGGCGACACACGCAGGTGTCAGGCGGGGGAGGTTACGGGGGTTTACAGCTGAGAGGCAGGGCTGCGTCATTCGCTGATAACTCGCGCTCGTCCTTTCTCAGGAACCCACGCTGACCCCTGGCTGTGTTTTGTGAAACTTTTTCCCAAAGGTATCAAAGTAAAGAGCCAGGACCCACACGTCCACAAGTTTGGGATTCAAACTGTCCAGGAAGTGCTAAGGCCCTGTGTAACATCTCTCCCTCTTTCCCTCTTTTGTTCTTTCTTCCTCACTTGTTTAGGACACGCACATGCACACACGCACGTACACACACACACACACACACACACACACACACACACACACACACACACACACACACACACACACACACACACACACACACACACACGCACTTATAATTCATTACCCTGAGTCCCCCAGCGGTCTACCCATGGCCCCCTCCTTTTCGTCCCTCTCACCCAAATTGCCGATCTACAAGCTCACACGTGAGTAATTTTTGCAGAATTTTCACCTATGACTACAGGGTTCAAGTGGGTAAGGACTAAGGACACGCACACGCACCCACATGCATGCACTCACGCACGCAACACACACAGAAGCCCCTCCTGCCCCTGTTATTCACTGCCGTTTACATGGAGAGTGGAGTAGCCGGTAATTGGGTGGGTGCTTCTATACGCACAGGAGTCACTTGAAGTTCACAGACCAGACAGAGACTTAGAGAGAGGCGGACAAACCCAAAACACAACCAGCTGTGGCACTGCTGTGATTAATGTTACATCAGCACAATGGTTGCCCATGTCACACACACACATGCACACGCACACACATGCGCACACGCGCGCGCACGCACACACACACGCACGCACGCACGCGCACACACACAGAACCCATTAGCGCATTACCCCTTAGAGTCTAAAGTTTCACTCACAAACACTTATGTATTATTGCTAAAAATCTGACAAAGGCTGAAGTTTGTCCCGGGGAATCCACATTTCACCACAACATCCATCTGTCAGCAAACCATCTCCATTATCCCCTGAGTCATAACGCATGACACAGCCCACTAGCACAGCCCCACATGTTCCCCCCCACCCCCAAGACGCTACCAAAGACACTGCACCAGCCCCCAGCCCACTTCACATTACCCGTCAATTGGGAGCAGCGCTAACGTTTTTTAAACTTTGTTAGCTTATTTGTGGTTCGCCGCAAAGTATCGGGGACCCCCATCACTTCCAGTTTCTCATTTAAGGAACATGTTGGCTTATGTGTCCCGGGCCCGGCTCCACATTGAAAGCTGAAGTGCCAAAGATGACAGTCACATGTGTCCAATGGCGAGGCTGCTAACTGGGCCCAGGATGGGCTGGCATGGCGTAAGAGAGGCGCTTTGGGGGGTGGAAGCCACATCAGCACGTTGGGGGAGAAGTTGATGTACACAACGAGACATGGAAAGAGAGAGAGAAGTCCCACCACAATTACCCCGTCATATTTCCTCCGGCTTAGCAGCTTTCTATTCAATGTGGGCCCCACTCAGAGTGAAATCCAGAATGTTTTATAATTTAACCACTTAAAACCTACAGTATGTACTAAACAGACAAAATAAGTTGCAGCACTATTATTAAGTCATGCAGGAGTCTAGCCATCTGTAAGAGTCTGTCTGTGTCTGTAGCTGTGATGGAAGAAGTACTCTCTTAGGCAGGGGTCTTCAACGTTTTCAGGCCATGGACCCCTTAGTTGAGAGAGAGATGAAGCAGGGACCCCGACAACCTGTTCATAGTTTCCATATAGTTTCATTGTTTGACAGCACCATCATCAGTGTATTTTGGATTCATGTCAATTTGTGTTTTCAGATATTTAACCACTTAATATTTAAATACTTAATAAACTTAGTCTGCTCTTTTCTCCCTCTACACCAAAACTATTTGCCAAAAATAACCGAACTTACTTACTTACTTGATCCTAATACTTCCATACATAATGACATCATTACCCCTTGCATAATAGTAACCTAAACATTTCTACAATGTATTACCATAAGCACTTGGGTGAACTTCATATTAGAGGATGACATTTTGATGAATTTTCACTCCTGTCCCGTCCCACTCCCGCAGAAAAAATCCTGTCCCATCCCAATCCTGGGCTAGAGTGGGGGAAAAAATCCCATCCTGTCCCACTCCTGTAAAATGACTCCTGGTCCCATCCCGCTCCTGGTCAAAATCACTCCCGTTCACATCCCGCTCCCGAAAAAAATATAAAAAAATAAAATCGCGCGGATGTTTTTCTATTTTGATCCATATTATATTTGATATCATGTTTATTATTATATAATGTATAATCTTATAATGTTCGCAGTTCAAAGACCTCACTTTCCTGTGCAATTTATTTCTGCGATTTGATGAACTGGTCTGGGATGATTCCCGCTCCTGCCCATTCCTGTTGATTTTCAATCCTGTCCCGTCCCGATCCTGGCATTAATACAAATTTGACTCCTGTCCCACGGGAATCCCGCGGGACCCACGGGACCCACGGGAACGGGAATAAAATGTCATCCTCTACTTCATATTAATGACAGTTAAATAAAGTACATGAACACAAATCATAATGAACACCCCTCTCCTACACAGCACTTGGTTGGGACCTTCCCAATCAAGGGGATTGTCACCAGCCGTGCAGGAGAGACAACTGGCAAATAATGAGTGAATACACCATTCAACACACCAAGTTTGAAACCATTAGTCCTTGTATGATATGGAAAACAGTCAAGTGTATGTGTGTATATACTGGTAGGGCACGGGCAAGGCTGCCCCGTGACAGGGGTGCCTGGCACAAAATATTTTCAGATGGGCTGTCCGCAGTCAAATTCATATTAATGTGGGGGTCCATGATATGAAAAGGTTTGAGAACCATTGTGATGAATTACATCATAGTCTCGATGACTGACTCACAGGCTGGCCACATGAATTACCAGATCCAAACTCGACCACGGCCGTCTCAGGATCCACATTATCGATTTCCAAAAATAGGGACACCATGGGGCATGGTTAGATGCAGTGCTTCTGGAAGTGTAAGAATGGACACTCACTCACTCATCCATTTCTACACTTAACAGAGTTGAATTAACATTCCAGATCTTCCTACACGTATGCAGAACTACCGGTATGCACTATAGTTTTCTATATGTGTATAATGCAAGGTGCAGCGCCAGCTGAGACGGCTGACACCAGGCGATGATAATCGGGGGATGATTTAATCAGGCGATGTTATGATTCCTGTAATCTTATGGGAACGCAACAACGGTGCGACGTGTCACTCTGTGTGAAAATTAAACCAAAAACTGGAGACTTCTCCTCACAGCCGGTGGCATCCTTAGCCATCTATTGGCCAATTTGTAACTGTCACGTGCTGAAAAGACAAGCCACGACAGAACACTATGTAGGCTATTCACTGTTACCTGCAGTATGCTTCATGCATATGAAAAGCATGTAAAATGAGATTTTAATAACTCAACGGTTAAAGCCAAACAATGCTGAGCATCGCATCCTCCAGTGATGTCCCCAAACGTTGAACACCGGCTGACAGACAGACGGATATATTACTGCATAATGGCTTTCATTATATCTAGATTCCAAAAAACCTATATAATATACCCACGCTGGCTCCCCCTGTGGACTGTCTTAATCGGCAGATGGATCGGCCGGGGGGTTTTCCCCTCTGCTCCAACCTGGGGGCCAGTCGTGTCTATTCAAAACACATTACAAGTCGCGGTGACACCGTCACGCTAGCAGATGTTCTTTACATCCACCCCCCCCCCCCCCACACACACACCACAAGCACCACCATCACCACCACCACCACCATCATTCCTAACCTATTTCCAAACACAGCTAAACCACCAAAGCCCTACTCTCTCTCTCTCTCTCTCTCTCTCTTGTTCCTCTCACTCTTTTAAACGTAAGAGCTGTCGTACTGCGGTGAAGCCCGGCGGGAAAACAGACGATCACACAAGCTTGCGCGCCACACGGCGCGAGCTCGTGGATCGGCTGTTTTGCGCCGCGCGACACCACCACGCGACGAGGCACAAGTCGGCTTCGTACGCCCACCACCGCCGCCACCCAACACCCCCCCCCCTCCACGACAACAGCAACAGCACACGCACACGGAACAGGCACAAAACAAAGAGAAACAAGATGAATTAATACTGACTGGGGTGGGGGGTGGGGTGTCCCGGCGGTATTAAGTGAGAGTGGATTGGGTTTTTTGCTTTGCTTTGTTTTGTTCTAGTTGAAAATACTTCTCACTTCTTTCTGTGTGTGTGTGTGTGTGTGTGTGTGTGTGTGTGTGTGTGTGTGTGTGTGTGTGTGTGAGTGTGTGTGTGTGTGTGTGTGTGTGTGTGTGTGTGTGTGTGTGTGTGTGTGTGTGTGTGTGTGTGTGTGTGTGTGTGTGTGTGTGTGTGTGTGTGCGTGCGTGTGGCACGGTACTCTCGCTCCCACATGTATTGTCTCGGCTGTGATCATGTGTCAGAGCGGTACAAGGGGGGGGGGGGGGGCACGCCGCGACGCGGTGCCTGGCAGGCTCGACTGAAGCAAGACGGCTTGTTTGCGTGTACTTAACAGCTCGTCACAGCTGTGCTCTTTCCAAATGTAACAAGAGAAGGCCTCATCCATCAGAAGAAAGAGGCATTCTCCCTCTCTCCCCTCTCTCTCCCTCTCTTTCTCTCTCTCTCTCTCTCTCTCTCTCTCTCTCTCTCTCTCTCTCTCTCTCTCTAAACCACCCCCCCCCCTTCCCTTCTTGCTTGTTTTCTCTGTCTTTCTGACCCCCCCTTCCTTCAAGTTTTTTTTTTCTTCCTCCATTGGGAAAGTGTCAGCAAACAGGCGCAGGGGGTCATGCCAGAGGTCGCCCACATGAATCGGTGCGTCAGCCCCAGCCTATTCTCTCTGCTCAAGAGGGTGTGCATTTCTCAAGAAGTCGCTTATGGGGCTAGTGTTGTCCTGGCTCAACTCTTTCTATAGGTTTCTGGGGGAGTGGGAGTATGTGCCACTTTCAACCTGGCGTTTGGCCGTGTCATTGTAAATATAAATGTTACGAAATAGTGAAAATAGAACGTGCGTGTGTGAGTGTGTGAGTGCATGCAGGCCTCCCTGACTTCACCAAGATAAACTTTGACATAAAATGTCCATGTTCGCGTTCTTAGTATTTCAAACAGCTGGTTCAAAGTTCACTCGATTGTTTCTTGTCACATCCCATCCTGTACGTGGAGGGTTTGTGGATTGGGACGGTAGATGCCTTCTAGAGTGACAGTTTCTATTTGGAGTTGACTGATGGATACTGAACAGTCTGTTGTTGCTGTCTGTCTCTCTGTCTGTAGGCCCAGTGGAGGGCAAAGATCTATCAAAGCTTCTCAATCACACACAGCAGGATTATACTGATCAGGGATTCATTGTCAGGTTACATGACTATTATATAAACTTCACTAATCAAAGGGTATGCTGGCCTCGGTTCAGCAAGCTCTGCGTCAAATCATATTTGTGTTTTAAACAAAACTATTAACGAGTCACATTTTATTTGGATAGAAGCAGGATTCAAATCCAGATAAGATAACAAGAAGAACATGAGATAGGACGTGGGTGTGCGTGTGCTCTGGATTAAGGAGCGTCTGCTAAATACCTACATTGTAAATTGTATGTTCATGCATCCCGAGCGGTGGTGGTTCTCTGACTCTCTGGAATCGTCTCCATGGTTATGAAAAACGTCAAGTAGTTAAAAACTAATTTGTTCCATAAGCACTTTGCTTGTTTTGCATATTTTTTATGTAGTTATATAAATGTAATCGTTTTAGTTTTGTTATAAACGTTTTATTCGTTATAATAATTTATATTATCTTGTAAATTCATATGGATAGTGTTTCTATTGTTCATCAAAATGGACGAATGAATGAATGAATGAATGAATGAATGACATTTTCGTGTCATACCACCATTTTGGCCCATCTCATATGGGATCATATGCCACATTACACAAAGAAAACAATTGACATTAACAGTCGTTCCTGTTGGTTTTACATCCTCCCTACATACCATATAGACATGCACACAGATACAGTTACAGTACATTCACAAATACGACCCTGCCCTTTACATACCCCTCCTCCACATTGACCAGACCTTTCCAGGAAATGAAGCAAATAAAAAAATGGCATATTGAAAGAGTGGTTCCAGTTTCTTCGAGTCATCCAACCAAATAGATTATTATTTGTTGGGCTCTACAGTACCTTATTAAAAAGTCTCTGCCTGATAGAGTTGTAATCCTGGGCGTAGAAATTGCTCTGAAAGTGATTCCAACGACATCGTTCACTACCACCAACTAGTTGTAATGTGTGTGTGTGTGTGTGTGTGTGTGTGTGTGTGTGTGTGTGTGTGTGTGTGTGTGTGTGTGTGTGTGTGTGTGTGTGTGTGTGTGACTATAACAGCAATGTTATAGTTATCCCTATAATTGCAACAATGCAAAGACCAGGCCAAAAATGCAGCGTCATCATCAAAACAATGGCGAACAACATACAACAGTCGGTACACAGCAGAAACACAATACAATACCAAATCTCAAAACGGCTACAAGCTCAATGTCAAAGTGCAGTCTAAAACAGATTGATGGTCCCCTCAGCGCCCCCTCAGTTCCATCCTGTCCCATCCTGCAGGCTGGAGTTGAACCTGAGCCCCGTCAGACCCACGGGCCCCGGCCTGCTCCCTCCCGGGGTTAATGGCTGCAAACTGTCACGTCGTTTTGGTACACATCATATTGTCATTATTCACTAGACATACATCGTAACCTTTACACCGCTGATTAACCCCGAGGGCTCCAGAGTAGGAGGGGGGAGGAGGAGGAAGGTTGGAAAAAGAAGGGGGAAAAAAGAAAAAAGTTTTCCAAAAGTCAGGAAATTCGACGTGAGGCTACAGGGGTCTACTTTCACTGCAGCGCCTCCCCACCCCACCCCACCCCACACACACATACACACATACACACACACATACACACATACACACACTCACACACATACACACACACCTCTGGTCTGGCTCAGCGCGCAGCCTGTAAATGTTCCCTCTTTGATTTCACACGTGACAATGAATTAAGGGGCGTTTATCATGGCTGCTTTGTTGTGGCGGGCCCGACAAAGGCCACTTTCTGTGTGAATTATTGCACAGGATAAACGCACACCCTCTGTTTGAAGTTACCGGTGAGGATTTACGTAGTGGGACCAGTCCTCTTAAGGTTTTTTTTTTCCTCGCAAAATATGGGAGTGATTTAAAGATGCAATCCATAGGCTTTATGTGATTCGAACCCATGCATGTCGTCCGAGTGGTTGGACCAAACATCTATGCTGCACAGAAATCCCTAACCAGGGGTCATCAATATGTCAGTACATGGACAGATGTGCCTGTGGCAATACTTGTCCATGCTGTGGCACGTTTTTTAATGTTCTTAATTTGATCATTTATGACCCAATGACTGAATGTTCTTCAAAATATGTATGACGCTGATTTCATTCATGCAGAAATACTTTTAAAATGGCATTAGGAGTCCTCTAGGACAGTGGTTCTCTTTCAAGGACCCCCCATAACTCAGAGTTACAGACCTGTAAGGGTCCATTTGAACCCCCTTCATCCCACTTTGACAGCACTGCACTAGTATACATCTAGGACTAGCTTTTTATGCCTTTCTGGTAATATTATTGTCCGCTCACTTTGTATGTCCATGGCAAAAATATCATTTTGTTTAAAATGTCCATCACAAGCCAGCATTGTGATGACCCCTGTCCCTAACTTGAGTGGGAGAGATATTTGAGTGCCTATCTCGGGTATACGCGCGATATACCGGTATAAAAGGCGGCATAAAGTGCTGATCCCGGGTATCCGTGCGATACATACCGTTAGTGCCTATTGAGATCAGCACATTTTCTGGGGCAACCTGCCAAGATCTCACATGTCACACAGGTCTTCTTTATTTGTTTTATTTTTTCACTCTCAAGAAAGCGCCTGCAATGTAGTGCATTTGAAACTACATTGCAGTGCACATCATGGGGTGATCACTGCTTGCCTCCTGTGAATTGTTTTATTTTAGTTTTTGTTTATTTTCTTTTTATTTCGTTGCTGAGTGAGGTCAGCAGACAAAGTGACGTGAGTGAGATGAAAAAACCTGGGTGAAATCTGCCAATCTCAATAGGCACTAACGGTACGTTAAATACAGTAAAGTTGTTTAGCCTTACCTTGGAGTCTGGTCTGTCCATTGTGCATCCGTCATGGCCACAGTTTGTTTACAACGCACGTTGACGTGCATGCGAAGTGAATATCCTACATAGAAACCCATTGATCTTCCATCAAAGAAGCCTCATTATCTCAAAAAAAAAATACATTTTGATCCCAAGGCTGCCATTTTTCACGGCAAAATAGTGATCGCATGATGTTTTTCTACCGAGCGTCGCCATGACACCCAGCTTCTAAACTAGATCCGGGTCAAGGTTGAACAAAAAAAAATCAGCGCAATTTCCGCCCAGCCCTTCAAAACAAGAGTGGCGGCCTATGGGAGGAAGTGCCGGCACTCTGTGCCCCTTATCCCTTCAAAGTAAGGGGCACTAAATAGGTTAAACTAATGAGCTTAAGGAAGTACTGCTTGTCAACCAGTAGGTGACCAATCGCCCATCCCACATCAGGGTCTAAATTCCCAATGGAAAAGTAGGCAGACCACCTTTGACCACTTCAGATATGCTAGTTATATTGTATTTACATACTCTACCATACAGATTGGTTAAACTAATGCTTTATTATACAGGACTTTTAATATAATGCTTTATTAAATAAAATAAAGTCATATATTGCATTAAATGGAAGCCGAAGGGTTGTAACTAGCCTCCTGTACATAAATTCTGCTTTATGCCAAAATACAAACAAGTGGAAGTGCGGTACGATTGGTAACGTGTATTATCCAATGCTATCCGAAGAAATATACCTTTCAGAAATAGTATGACTTTTATAGCATTTGGTTATGTGGCCAAATCAGCACCACATAAACTATTTTCTACAACTTGTCTGTGAAAATTCAGCACAGCCCTGATAAAGACTGGTGAAACACTGTGCCTTGCCTTTGCCGAGTTTTAAACTCAAATGTTTTTTTATTCCTGTGAAATGTTGAATAAATTTTACCCACATCTGCAGTATGGGAAAGAATTCAGGTTATGCTTTGAATTAAATTTAAAATTCACGCTAGCATGAGCTTTACCTGGCAGACTCATGAACACGAGCCTGATTAAAAAGAAAGTGTGCATATACAGTACATACGTAACAGCTGGATAAAAGAAGACACAATACAATAAAGCAAATGCTGACATCTGCACACACACACAGACACACACACACACACACACACACACACACACACACACACACACACACACACGCACGCACCGACTAAAGCGCAGTAGTTTTACACTGCATGTCACTGTAGCGACATGCCACTGAGCACGCATTCACATCGCCTCCCCCTAGTCTTCTAGTCTTCTGGGAACAGACTAATTGTGCTGGAACAGAAATAGAGCTGAGGAAAAAGTCTGAATGTGCTCCCAGAGAGAGACTCCCCCTCACAACCACCAAAACCAAACCCACCCCGCAGTCGCTCCCCGCTGTTTCTACATTCTGACTTTTATGCCTGTTGTGACAAAAGTGTAGACGCAAGAGTGAAAAATGTCACATTTTCAACTCTCCCGAGAGACCTGAGTCAACTTAGCTGTGAAGTCTGAAGTTTGTAGGGCTGCCAGCGCGCCGTCGTGTGATATCGCGTTTATATCCACAACGCCAGCTCCGCATCTCCTCAAACTATACCGTTCACAGTGTGCTGAGCATCACTGATTTTTTATCACTTTTTTTTATCATTGATTGAACCACTGCTAATAATAAACACAAATAATGTATTATGGCCAAAATATCATTCTATAATTTTCTACTTTCAAATATAAAAAAAAATGCCACTACACAAGCTCACACTGCACATTGTGACCTTGTACATCTGCTATTTCCTTTTTTTTTTTTTCTTTGCACTAAATGCCCAAAATAGGGATGCCAGATTGAACGTGGAAAAAACAAATGATGGAAATAGATTTCTGTTCATTTCATTCAGCAGTTTTTATGCAGGTGAATAGAAGCGATTCGAGTGAGTGTGCCAAATAATTGCGATTAGCTCAGACAATTAGTGTAACAATTGTGACAGGCGCAGCCTGCCTGGTTCTAATGCTGATAGTAGACAGAGAGGGGAGAGGTCTGAAGAACAAGACACAGTGGTTCTAATGCTGATAGTAGACAGAGAGGGGAGAGGTCTGAAGAACAAGACACAGTGGTTCTAATGCTGATAGTAGACAGAGAGGGGAGAGGTCTGAAGAACAAGACACAGTGGTTCTAATGCTGATAGTAGACAGAGAGGGGAGAGGTCTGAAGAACAAGACACAGTGGTTCTAATGCTGATAGTAGACACTAGACAGAGAGGGGAGAGGTCTGAAGAACAAGACACAGTGGTTCTAATGCTGATAGTAGACAGAGAGGGGAGAGGTCTGAAGAACAAGACACAGTGGTTCTAATGCTGATAGTAGACAGAGAGGGGAGAGGTCTGAAGAACAAGACACAGTGGTTCTAATGCTGATAGTAGACAGAGAGGGGAGAGGTCTGAAGAACAAGACACAGTGGTTCTAATGCTGATAGTAGACACTAGACAGAGAGGGGAGAGGTCTGAAGAACAAGACACAGTGGTTCTAATGCTGATAGTAGACAGAGAGGGGAGAGGTCTGAAGAACAAGACACAGTGGTTCTAATGCTGATAGTAGACAGAGAGGGGAGAGGTCTGAAGAACAAGACACAGTGGTTCTAATGCTGATAGTAGACAGAGAGGGGAGAGGTCTGAAGAACAAGACACAGTGGTTCTAATGCTGATAGTAGACAGAGAGGGGAGAGGTCTGAAGAACAAGACACAGTGGTTCTAATGCTGATAGTAGACAGAGAGGGGAGAGGTCTGAAGAACAAGACACAGTGGTTCTAATGCTGATAGTAGACAGAGAGGGGAGAGGTCTGAAGAACAAGACACAGTGGTTCTAATGCTGATAGTAGACAGAGAGGGGAGAGGTCTGAAGAACAAGACACAGTGGTTCTAATGCTGATAGTAGACAGAGAGGGGAGAGGTCTGAAGAACAAGACACAGTGGTTCTAATGCTGATAGTAGACAGAGAGGGGAGAGGTCTGAAGAACAAGACACAGTGGTTCTAATGCTGATAGTAGACAGAGAGGGGAGAGGTCTGAAGAACAAGACACAGTGGTTCTAATGCTGATAGTAGACAGAGAGGGGAGAGGTCTGAAGAACAAGACACAGTGGTTCTAATGCTGATAGTAGACAGAGAGGGGAGAGGTCTGAAGAACAAGACACAGTGGTTCTAATGCTGATAGTAGACAGAGAGGGGAGAGGTCTGAAGAACAAGACACAGTGGTTCTAATGCTGATAGTAGACAGAGAGGGGAGAGGTCTGAAGAACAAGACACAGTGGTTCTAATGCTGATAGTAGACAGAGAGGGGAGATGTCTGAAGAACAAGACACAGTGGTTCTAATGCTGATAGTAGACAGAGAGGGGAGAGGTCTGAGGAACAAGACACAGTGGGAACACTCCACTTCCAGCAGACACACGAGAACCACACCCCTGTCCTCTCCCACTTACGTGTTTGTGTGTCGTCTGTGTTCCACATGCCTCACAGATGTAGACAAGACTGTCTGTACATGTGCTCGCGCACACTCGCGCACGCACACACACACACACACACACGCACTGTCGCACACATACACACACACACACACAGACCATGCTGGAATGCACAGTAGTAGTAACACAAATAAAATAAAGTATATTTTTACGGTAGGTATGACCCCACGCACAGTCAGAATTGAGTTCACACTTTAATCGGACCTGAATAGTTGAGGCCCAAGCCCGACAAAATTCTGTCCGAACCTGACCCAAGACCGCACCTCGATACAAAATGTTTCCTTAATTGATAGCAGCAGCAGTTTTCTTTTTTCTTTTTTTTTGGGAAATCTTATATTGTATGAAGGATTGGTTATTTATTAGCCAGGATTGGAACAGGAGTCATTGTGCCTTTTTTCCCATCTGTCTTTATTTATGAAAACGGCTTGGAACCAAAAGTAAAAATGTATAAAGCACAGTCCCTGCATGTGAGAAATAAAGACCGACCCAACCTGAACCCGTCGAGTTCCGGGCCATATCTTAAGCTCTAACACACATGCAGAGGGCCTGGCACGTGCATACATATAAAACACAAAGTACACATGCATAGCCTATATGCAAACATACAGACATGCATGCATGCAAATGCACTCACACATATTGAGCATGCACACACGCACGCACGCACGCACGCACGCACGCACACACAAACAAATGCACGCATGTCGCACATGCATCCCAGACTGCTCAGTGTAGTTTCATGCATGCCTACATGACAAAGCCCCCTCCCACACACACACACACGCACGCACGCACGCACGCACGCACGCACGCACGCACGCACGCACGCACGCACGCACGCACACACACACACACACACACACACACACACACACACACACACACACACACACACACACACACACTCACACACACACACACTCACACAGGTTCCACTAGCAAAGAGGTGGAGGAGGTTTTGGGTGTGATCTGGGTAACTCAGTAACTTTGGGTTAGTTGCTCCAAGCGGACCACAGGCCTGTCTGACTCACTGCGGTTGACACACATTCCGAGGAGTGACAGTCTCCCAGTGAGGAGATGGCGTTTGCGGCAGGGGAGTGGGAGCAACTCCTTCCCTTCGCTAACACAATCGCTCCACTTCAGCGCCTGGTAATAGGAAGGGAAGGAAGATTGAAAAAAAGGCCCCTTTCCTCTTTCAACCACCTCCCCCAACACCCCAACAAAAAACCCACCCCTGCCCAACACCGCTTTTGGGTGACAGCAAGAGAACTTTTTTCGGGGAGTCGAGGAGAGTTAGCGCCAAAGTTCCCTGTCAGCCCATTAAAGATGTGAAGCTGGCATCTCAGGGCCCCTATTGGAACCATATGTGCGAAAGAATTCCTCCTCTGGAAAGACATTCCAAATACTGTCCCAGAGCCAAAGACTTTGGTGTTAGTCTAATTTAAGCAGCATGTTGGGGAGAGCTCTCCGCGCTTTGATCACGCGGCGATCGTTTGGTACAAATTGAACTAACCCGAGCTCCGTTCCTGGTGGATCACAACCGTGGATTTGTTGAATTAAACGCTTCGTTGAATGCGGGCCTGCACATGAAAAGGAGAGTTTGCTCTTAGGAATCCGATAGTGGCTTTTTCACCTAGCCGGCAGGTCCGCTCCCTTTTTATTACTTTTAAACTTAATCTACGGCGGGTTCCGCGCCGCTTTAACGAGGCGCGGGGCCGCGGCCTGGAGGAGATCATGTTCTGAGGGGGGTTAGACAGGCAGAAATCACCTGGACTATGTAATGGAGAACATATTGAGTCCAGAGCCCCTCTAAGCATGTACACACACCGGACCAGACTGTACATGTATGTATGTACATTCTCCGCCGTCGGTTTCTTTGATAGAGCGTTTTTTTTTTCTTTTCTTTCTCGTTCTCTCTCTCTCTTTTTCACAGGACCTCTCACCTTAAGCTAAAGGCCCAGCTGCTATCCTGCACGTGCTCTCTCTCTCTCTCTCTCTCTCTCTCTCTCTCTCTCTCACACACACACACACACTCACTCACTTGCTCTCTCTCACCCCCCTCTCCCACTCACTCTCTAACTCACTCTTTCTCAACTGTTCTATCTGTCTGTCTGTCTGTCTGTCTATCTGTCTGTCTGACTTACTGCTTCTCATCTGGCGGGCTGGCTGTCTCTCTCATTCTCGCTCTCTCCCAGCCAGCCCTCTGTCCAATGCATTGTTTGAAAAAAACAGCACACGTCCACAATCACAGCAAGCCAATTGTGACCACTTTGCTAATGATCTGAACAACAACAATGGCCTTTTGTATGGAAGGGGGAAGAAGACGACAGACATTTTTTTTTGGTGGAGCCTTGGTGCAGCCTTCTTCCTCCCTGTGACATGTTTGGCCACAGCTCCCTGCTGGGTCCATATGGGTCGGCCGTCACCAGGGACGTGCTGGGCCCCTGATTCAGCCCGGGAAAAAGAGTTGTAGAGGCCCTCATTGCACGCTATAGAGAGAGATATCTCTCTATAGCGCTGCTGCTACTCAAAGATTTGTGACAAAGTGACAAGCCAGTGGGCCAATTACATGAGTTATATTTCGTCGTTGTCGGATGGAAACCTGTATGTCCAAAACCGTTTGTTTTGTATTTATCATTTTAAAAATGATTTAAACTATAGTGAAAACAGCCGATCTGCAAGCACACAACGCCTCGCACCGCGAGGCGTTGTGTGCTTGTAGATCTGCTGTTTTCACTACTTTTGTGCGACACCCTTGTATGATGAAGCAGGGCTTTGCTTTGCGAAAAAATGTAAAAATGTGAAACTTGGCGATACGAGGTTTCTGCCCAACATTTTTTTCCTAATGGCCGGCCTGGACCGGCCCGGGAAATGAACCGGCCGTTCGGGAGTTGTCCCGCTTTTCCCAATGGCCAGCACGTCCCTGGCCGTCACACATCGGGGGCATGAGAGGGGCTGCTTATCTGTGCTATTGATTTTCCCATTGGCTCCGCTCCCCGTTTGGTAAATGAAAACATGCTGTGAGCAGGAAACAAGGCCTGGATTCTCTTCTCTATGAGACGTCTGCACGTCGTCCTCAGTCCGTGCTGGAACACTGGGAGAGTCTCATTTGTTTCTCACCACCTCACAATGTTTTGTTTTTGATGTGATTCATCCTAGCTCACTTTTTGTTCCTTCTTTTTTATTCTGGGGGCGGAGGGGGGAGGTAGTTTTATAGGACATGTTTTTCCATAGGCCTATCGATTACAAAAACTCGGCAGTGCAACTAATGCACAGTAAACATGGCATCCATATTTTGGTCGTTACTCATTGCAGTTGAACATTTGCATAATTTTTCACAGATGTCTTGTTCAAAATCCGATATTTAAATTGGCTAATGGGAGGGCCCACGGCCCACCGGCTGGTAGGCAGGCAGGCAGACCACAAAGCAGATCTACAAACACGTCGCATCGTGATGCATTGTGAGCTTGTAGATGGGTTATTCATTATACCGTACATCAACACATATAGGGCTTAAGTGGTTTTAAGCAATGATGAATGTGAGGATTCCGGGAGATTACTTTTTAAGGTCATATTGATTCACTTATTTATTCAGTTCCTCTCTCATGCCTTTGACAGCTGCAATGTAAAATCTATCCAATCTATAAAACAGGAGGCAAATCTCCCAATAGGGCAAGACTTTTTCCAAACAAGTTACACCATCTTAAAGGGCACATGTCTCCACATGAGCATGATGTTTGACACAGGCTAAACTGCACTGGAAATCACTAACACTTTCTCACCCCTTTGGCCCATTGACTAATTAGTGTTCATCAATATATTGATTGTAGATTTCATTGTAATTGTTCACAATCTGGTTAAATGGCAGAAGCCATTTCTCTTTAACAACATCCATTACTATACAGTTAACATTCTTCTTTATTACATCATTCACTTTCTTCCCCCTAAAATCCTCAGTAAACTCTGAGAGGACGGACGGACGGACAGACAGACAGACGGACAGACAGACTGACATAAACTAGGAATGGGAACTCCATAGAGCACATATTTCTGCCAGACTGGGTTGCCTAACCAGGCCTGTGTAAGTCGTGGGTTGTGGCCATCAGGGTTGGGGTAGTGTGGAATCCAATCCAGGGGAAAAACCTTTGATTGTATATGACCTTCGGTTCCAGAGTTGGTCTGCTATACTGCTACTATGAGGCCGGATTGAAAAATTGGGGTGCAGTGTTTTCCTTGGTCTACTGTAAGTGCGCTTGTAAGGTTTGATTTGATTCCCATCAGTCCGGCAGTTTTTTAGATTAGCTACACACAGACACACAAAGATAGACAGACTCTCACACGGAAAGGGCCGAAAACATAATCCCCACATCTCAGCCTGTCAGCCTGGCAGAGTTAAAAGCAGCAAACAGAGTAAGATTTTGAAGGTTATGACTCATGTAACATCTTTTGTAGCGTGTTCTGTCTCCTCTCGTGGTGTGATCCACACATTCCCACCACCACAATTGTTAGAAAAGTAATTATTTTCCCCAGTCTGTCATACTCTGTCATCACAGATTAAACATCATTTTCCCCGGGATTAACTCAGGCGGTATAACTCTTTGAGCCAAAGGGACACAAGAGTACATGAATGGTTTTGCTGGCTGCAATTCAGGCCAGTCTAATAAAAGTCTAGTCTAATGAAAAATACGAACTTATTTTAAGCACAGAAATCTGTTTTTAGCATCCAAGCCAAGGACACAGGGTCAAAACACTTCTTTTGCTTGTACAGTGGATCTGGCGGTGAGTGTTAAAGTGGGTCAGATATGTTCACCACGTGCTGGAGGATGGGGCGAGCGCGAGGCGCTACAGTACATCACAGTTTCCTCTTAATGGTGCACCATACTCAGGGGCGTCACACCAAATTCTGGGCCCTGGGTACAAGGATTCACTGCAGGCCCCCCATGAATGTTAACTGTTGAAAAATAGCAGATATACAAGCTCACAGCGCGGCATCGAGTGCCGCGCTGCAAGCTTGTATATCTGCTATTTTTGAAAAATCGTGAAAATGTGTGCAAGAAACCTATGTAAAGGACCCCCAAGATGATATGTATTTGGCCACGGACCCCGATCTCAAAATATTTAGTTCCAGGGACCCCCAGAAGCAAAATTTGAGTTAGAAATGTTCGCTTAAAAAAACACATATATTCAAAGATTTTCACACATTTTCACAACTTTTCTAAAATAGCAGATCTACAAGCTCGCAGCGCGGCACTCGGTGCCGCGCTGTGAGCTTGTATATCTGCTATTTTTCAATAGATAAAGTTACTAGGGCCCCTCCACCTTGGGCCCCAGTAACTCAGTCCCACTTTCCTATACCCCTTGTGACGCCCCTGACCATACTGTTACTGGAACAGAACCCCTTCAGGTACGGAGCTGAAAAGAACAATAGAGGCAGACAGATGCAGAGGGGAGGTGGTCTAGGTGGGCGTCGGGGGGCATTCAGGCCCCCCAGTGCACATGTGCGGGCCTCTCCTGACATCAGGTGGAGCGCTGATTGATCGCGGATCAAAGGCAGGAAGTGCGGGATAATTAAGGCCGCGCCGCATAAATAGATAACAGTACAGTATACAGTGGATCCTATTAAGGCCGCGCCGCATAAATAGATAACAGTACAGTATACAGTGGATCGTATTAATCCACAACACAATGTGCCATGGGATTAATTGAGGGTCTGCTTCGTGTTCGGGCAGGTCTTTCCCCTGTCCTGAGGATCCCAGATTTACATGCCCTTGTTGTTTGAGAATAGCAACCCCATTCCCAGATGTATCGCTCGCCATGCTGGTGGAGCTGCCTGTGAATAATGCACGCAGCCCACTTTCAAGTCTCGTACTGTTGATTTTCTATGTCCATTTTAAGGGAATAATGATCTGAAGCCCAATATATTGTTAACCACTTAAGCCCTATTGCAAAAAACAGCTTAATTAGCTCATGCGATTTTGTTGAGCTAGTAGATCTACTATGTTCGCTATGTTTGAATAAATACAAATTATGGTTGGTTTCAGATGGATTGATATTTCACAATTATGCCAATGTTGTAATTATTTGACCTATAATGCTTTGAAAATAATTAGTATTGGTAATTGGTTTTGATTTGGGTTACCATTCATTTTGTTCTTTATTTTGTTCAAACAACAGGATGTCATTTTGAAGAAAACTACTTCCATATAATCCATATTATACACTTAGGTATCAAATGTACAGGGTCTTCCTTGTATAAGTTACATAGTAACTGAGAATCGCTGATTCAAGCAAATTAAAATAGTTATATTAGCAAAATAAAATAAACTATAATAGAACAATAGAAAGCAAAACGTGTTGAATATGGTGTCAAGTGGAACTACAGCCTTGGCGTGGTGACAAACAAAACAAAAAACCTCAGCAAAATACATTTTACGACAGCCACTTTGACAATAAACCCAACACTAATGTGAACTGCCATAGAACTATTTGGAAAACGCCATGGCTTGTTTTATTTGTTTCCCCAATCATATGGTCAGAGAGATTCCCACCAAAAAGTTGTCTTAATTGAAGGCTTGAGTGGCCTTGACGCTGTTCGGTAGACACTAAACCTGGCCAAGAACACGAAGGGGCGACCAGAGCAGTTTAGAAACACAATGCAGAGAGGCGTTGCGGTGGCAGAAGTGCAGGGTGGATGTGGAGAGACGAGGAGACAAATCCTTGCACTTCATCGCTGGCATGCGTGGCCGCTGGCCCTGCCGGCGTCATAAACACTGCTGGGGCTTCACAAACAACGCCGCGCTGCAAACAATAGCGCAGCCACCGCCACCATTGACTTTGGGGATTGTCAGGCTGACCACACTGTGGCTACTGGCCACCACAAGCCTCTCATCCAGGCGTCACGCTGCTCGCCTGGCCGCAGGCACCATGCGACTTACTGCAACGGCACAACCTTGCACTCTAACTGTGACTGGTTTACTTGGATTTGATTTTTTTTAATATAAAATGAATAAATGGACCAGTTATAGCTTATGTGAACTATGCAGTCGACGCGTGCCACTTTAAACCTTAATCCCATATTTTTTTTTTCTCACACCTTAACTAAAGTCCTAAGCATATCATGTACAGTATTTATCTGCTGCTATGCTCACCTTAATGTCTTACCTCGTCCTCAGGTACTTACCAAACCAGATAGTTAAGTTATATGGTGGTCTATTTTGGTTTCTCACATGTAAAGAAGAGAGGAGAATTTGACTGGCATTTCCTTTTTTTCTATTTGGTAATGGGACGAGTCGTTTTCTTGTTTCTGTTTAGATTCAATCCAAAAACGAACTATCAAAAAGTGTGTGAATATGTAGATCATTTGTTTGTTTTTATTAATCTTTTTCCATCTCTTCCCTTGCCCCCCTCCCTACTTCTTCTTCTTCTTCTTCTTCTTCTTCTTCTTCTTCTTCTTCTTCCCCCTTTCTCTTATGGAAATAACTAAAACTATAGAGCTTGCACAAAAACAAATTTCACCAACTGTTTTACACCTGTAAACGTGTGATGTGATAATAAAGTTGATTCTTATTCACCAAAAGAATCTGTATGACAATTAGACAAGCTGGTTAAAGCATGTAGCCTAATAATCAAAATCTATTAACCACTTGAGCTGCTTTTATACTTTGTCATATACAAGCTCATGTATCGGCGTGCATAGTGAACTTGTAGAACTACTGTTTTAGCTGTTTTAAATGTTGCCAATAATGACATGCAGACAATAGGGCTGCCAGGTTGAAGGTGGTTAAAACTAAAAGCCTAACATGATTTCACACCAAAGCTATCCGAATTCAATTTTTGTCCACATCAAATACGGTATATATGCTACCCCATTATTTGTAGTCCAAATGTAATGTATTTCCGCAATGAGCAACCTGCTAGTATTAATAGTAACACTGTCAATATCTGTTGTTATGGTTATGCTTATGGGCATGGTACCTTTAGATAAGGTTAGATATAGGCATGGTTCTTGTGGTCATGGTTTCGGTATGGTTATTTTGGTTTAGGTTAAGCACTGTTATTGTGGTCATGGTTAGGCAGGTTTCTTTGGTTTACGTTCTGGTTTGTTGCCTGGGTTTAATCTCAAATCTGATCGTTTTCACTCCAGCCAGGCCACTTTGACTCCACATTAGCCACAGTCTTGCAGTGTCCTTGTGGTTGTATTTGTCCTTGTGAGAAAGAATCATAAACAGCATTCACAATATATGCATATACTGAATCAGAATACGTTTTTCATTTATTCCCAGGTCGGCTATGTTTAAACGTTACACTGAAGCAACAATACATAAACTATTTGCTTAAAAGATATGCTGACAAGCAAACAGAAGCTATGAAAATGTATAGTATATAGACATATGTGTACTACTTATACAGTGAACCTACAAACATTGATATGTGTGAAAACCATACATCTTCTAGAATGAGCCAACACAAACAGACATCACAGGCAAACAGACTGCTGAGTGTGTTGTTACTTGCCTTCTCTGCCTTCTTTGCCCTCCAGCATTGAGTGTAATTGAGAGTTTGGTCGGTTTAACACACACACACACACACACACACACACACACACACACACACACACACACACACACACACACACACACACACACACACACTGCCCTCCATCCCTCCTCTACATGCATGCTCCCTTACTCTTGCTACTGTCAATCATCGACTGGGGTTATTAAGGGAGAATTGTGCCCTTCTGATTGGCCAGGAAGCGGCCCCATCCCGGGACACATCCAGCAGCGATGCTGATAACCCAGACTCATTTGTTTGGGGCCAACCGTGTTTGGCAAGCATGCGGATGAAGCGCCTCGTCTACGTCTCTCACAGCAGTGCACATGATAGGGTTTCTTGGCAACTGCAAAACAATAGCTCACTGTTTCACGGTCCATCCCGGGCCACCGCGACTTTTGTTTCGGCTTAAAATAACAGAACAAGGGGAGAAAGCCCTGTTTTCGCACTGCTACGGGGGCCTGTGCAGGCAGGGGGCTAAGAGGGATGTGTAGGCTTTGGGCCTGGGACCGTGAGGAATGGTTTGGCATGAAGGGCATTCGAGAGAAGGGGCGTTGAGCTCAACTAGGGCCATTAATAAGGTTTAACAGCTTGCACCCAGGTCCTCTAACCAACATTGCAATTTCAGGCCTGGGTCCTTGTGGCTACAGCTGGCTGTCCTAGTTGAAACAATGGGCTGGCCTTAATGGCTTTGTGATGATGTATCTCCAAATTCTTTGCATGAGACCCCTGACTGGGAGAGGGCTCAGGACTCTTATCTGTGCGGACATCTTGGCCCGGCTCTGGGCTCCGTGGTTCTCCGGTTTCACCTGCCCATGGGAGAAAAAAACACCAGGACTGGAGTAACTGGGGATTAGCCGGGATGACCCTGGGAGCAGCGCAGCAACATTTGAGACTGCTGAAGAGAGAAAAGTTGTTTGACCTTGAGGCATGGACAAGGTGAAAACCAAGAGAGATTATTAGATTAGTTGAGGTGAAACATTAGACCTGGATGTTGCCATGCTGATGGGAACACATCTCACTGGGAAACAGTATACAGGAATCCCAGAAGACAAACTTCCCACAAAAAGGAGACTTATTGGGTCACATTGTGTTGGAATGGAAAGGAGCACACCTAAACAGATGTAGGGTTAGTTAGCACTGTTAAATTACCTGTGTGTGGATTACAGTGGGTGTTTAAAAGGCAGACCAATGTGTTATCTAAGCTCTGGCTTAAAGTGAGTCATACAGGTTACATGAGGAAGGATCTGCCCCGGAGCAGAACCCCATCCGCGCTGACACTCCATGAGAGCGCTCAAGGTCAGAACCCCGGCTTCTCTCGTGACCGGTCGACATGTCCTCAGGCCTTAAACCTAGCAGACAGATTACAACACCGCCACTCAACAAAGAATGGCGCCTGGGCACTCCTGCAAGACCCCCCCACCCCCACCCCCACCCCCCTAAAAAAAAGACGTGCAACCAGAGAGCTCCTGAAGGACTCGTCACCTCATCTTCTGGGGCCAGAGAATCCAAGCAGGGGAAAGCCGCCACTTCAATCATCTCGGGGTCACGGGGGTCATCCTCCGGGTCAAATACCTCGGGCTGATGTCTCGCCACTACCTCCACCTCCAGTGCGTCCGCTCCTCCGGTCTGCATGTCACAGTGACAGGCCGTGGTCAGTGTCACAAGCTGGATTCTCACAGACTCCACCACCAGCATCATCGACACCGCCCAGATCCTATTCACACCTCAGGAATATAGGGCTTACATGCGGGGGGTAGCAATACCACGCTTCAGTGGTAAGACTATTGGACAGCCTTAACAAAGGGATTCTCTCTAGGAGATTCTGTCGATTATTGCACCGTGTTAAAATGTTGGAACTCGCCCTGTGTCATTCAATCACTCACTCCCCATAATATCCCAGGCTTCCTTGCGTACACGGTTATGTGAGCCTGTATGCTAATATGGTGTAGGTTTACATTCATCCAGCATCGAGTGAGTTTGAGAGAGAGAGAGAGAGAGAGAGAGAGAGAGAAGGGCCAGCACAAGACCTTAAGTCACAATGAAAAGTGATTTACCCCTTTGTACACACTCCAAAAAACACTAAATGGGCCCAGTTTGCAAGGCTGTGTTAACAAGATAATCTGAAACTCGGGAGCGTGATTTTTAACAAGGGTGTTTTTATGACCTCTGTTACAATAAAGTGAACAGGTAAAACACTGAGTGATTACCGATAATGAAGAACAGATATGGCTGACACCGTCCTCGGGATCCCTAATGAAAGATTACACTCCACTTTGAAGAGTTTTATTGGCTCTGTAAATCCGGGCTAAATACTTATTATTTGAAGAGGTATTAAGGGTGCCGGGACTGTAATATGTGCCAGTCTGTTTACGATTAAGAAGGGGGCGGGAAAGAGCGTTGGGGATTTCATTGGGATTTTATAGGGCAACCCCTGTTTGCCCCCGGAATTCCAACGCCTGAAGAGTAGCCCCCTGTAAGCCCATTGTGTGAACACGGCTGTCCTGTGTGTTACAACATAATGACTTGACAAAGTTTGAGGGAAAGCAGACTCCGCTGAACCTGAGCCTAAGTCCTTCAATACCTACGACATTGCAGGCCTGAGCCCGGGGATAAAGCAGAGCTGTAACAGGTAAACATGAGCTAACTGCATAGCCTGTTATTCGTCTGCGCGGCCACATGTCCGCAACATCTGCAGCTATTAATCAGTCCATATCGTTTTCAACTCCTGTCTAAGTGATTACGCCCCAGCGCATTTCTCTCGTTGTTAATCGCCCCTCTTTTTATACGAAGTACAAGGAATATTTTTCCCATGGACGGGTAGAATACATCATTACGTGTTCTTCGGTTCTTCCCTGACTCGGGGGGTTGTTGATCCTAACTCTGGCTGATAGGATCCAGAGCTGATGGGAACCAGTAATCAGGGTCAGGAACTTTACTACAAGCACAGGAAGGCCTTCAAAAGACGATGGATCTCCTCAACGATAAAAACACCCTCACACCCGAGACACCACTTTTAACATGTCCTCTAAATGTCAACTGTGAAAGGATTATCGCCTTGTAGTAAATCACATGGCTATAGTGCTGGGGTGTACCAGGAGCTCTGAACAAAAATGGAGTGGTTAATGAAACAGAAAAGAAAGAAGTTTGCGATAAATGCCTCTCTCTCTCTCTCTCTCTCTCTCTCTCTCTCTCTCTCTCTCTCTCTCTCCCTCTCTCTCTCCCCCTCCCTCTTTTTAAGATACAGTTCTCCACCCCTTTCAAACGCAGAGGTCACTCACTATAGACTCAGGTCATATGGTATACCCCTGTAAAAATACTGCAGAGCGAGTGGTTTCAATTTGCTCAAGTGATTAAGTTCACGCCAGCCCCCGAGTGCACTGGTAAGGGTCATTTGTGCCTCGCCGAGTTACTGATCAAGGCGAGAGGCGGTGATGCTAACCGTTAGCATTGGTACTGACATGGCATTAGGCTAACATAACAAGATGCTGAACCATTAGACGTGTGCACTACAAGGTCTATTTGAGGTTAGAGCGGCGCGGTGATGATTTCATTTCTCTACTAGTCTAACCAGGGCTTTGTTCAAAGTATGACAAACAATAGGCGTCAGCACTTATGTCTGAAAGTATGCTAATAGCGGTATATATTACTGGAGTAAGCAACAATAGGGTCATAATTAACACTAAAGACACGCTCACTAAATGGTTGCAGGATTTGGCATATAAAATGTCTGTATTTGCTCTAAGGAGAAACTATAGGAATTTCACAAGGCCCTGTAACTCGGGCCCGATGTCTTAACTGCTGAGTGGACAATTTGACTATGTAGACCAGTGGTTCTCAAAGTGGGGTCCGGGGACCCTGAGGGTCCCCAGCATAATTAGTTAACATGTCATCGCAATTTTACTTTGCCTTTTTAAAAATAGTAGATATACAAGCTCATATCACGTCACAGATATCATTTTATACTTTGACTATTTAAAAATAGCAGATATACATATAAGTTCATAGCACGTCACTATGTGCGTGCGGCGCTATGAGCTTGAAGATCTGCTATTTTAGATGAAAAAAAGCATTCTTAACACAAATGTTTGCTTCTGGCACAAAACATTTTCAGATGGGGATCTGCGGACGAATATATATATATAATTTTGGGGGTCCTTGACATGAAATAGTTTGAGAACCCTCTGATGTACGTAGATGTGTGCGTTGTTTGAGCTGCAGGCACGGGGACATGAATTATACAAAGTTCTCCTGATCTTAACCCATCTCAATCCGTCAAATCAAACCATACGGTGAATCAAAACACTGTGCCTCACATGGCTAAATTATGGATATATGGATATGATTTATTCGCCTATTTTCACTTCTGCAGCTGCAGTTTCCCTATTGTTGATTTATTTATTTATGTATTTGTTTTCTCTCACTGTTTGGGTGTTTCCCTTTTTTTTTCAGTGAAGGGAGCGTGTTTGCATGTGGTTCTCTGTTTTCCCCCCACTTCCACATCCAGCACTCTCATTTCCTGCTCCTGTGATCTGGAGTAGGGCTGCTTCAGAGACAACTGTCAGGTTCAAATAGAAAAAAAAAAAGATGGAGAGGGAGGAGGGGCTGCGATATTGAACTTGCCGAACGCAAGGCGAGGTTTGAGTGAAGGCAATGGCACCCGATTTCCCCTCCTTACCTACATCCCCCTTTCCCTTTGCCTTTGTCAGCGCCGGGGGTTTTTCTCTCTGTAGTTGCGAGCGTTGCGTGGGTGATGTCAGCACTCGGAAACGGAGAAGTTGTGTACAGCGATTTAGTACAAATGCATCCCATAATGATCATGTTTTGTTACCTTTAGGTGCCTCCAACACTGGTTCTTCCACTCTGGAAGGAGTGTGAGTGCCATAAACAACGTTACAGAGGCTTGCTTGCTCCCTTTTAGCCCCACTGTTTACGACGGCTGCTTTTGTTTTGCTATCAGCATCCTCTTCATCTCTCTCTCTCTCTGTCTCCATGGTGCTCTACTCAGCCGGCAGCGGCAGCTCAAACATGCTGTTGCACGTGCACACGTGCACGCCTGCGAGCACGTGATACACACACCTGCCTCATACTACCTCAGAGCCGTTGGAGAATATACAAGTCTTGAATGAGACGGAGTCTCATAACAGCAGGGCTTCTCTGTGCAATTCAAAAGGCTTCCAGACTACTGTCTGTCTGAGACAGTTTGCTAAATCCGTGGTTCTCAAACTTTTGAATTCCAAGGAGTTGTGAAGGTCTGAGTTCTCTCGAGTTATAGCCATTTGGCTCTTAATTATCAATCATTTATCTGAGGACCGCCTGTAACCTCCTCAAGGACCCCTGGGGGTCCCCCAAACACCAACTTCTGGCTAACTAGCTTGAATCCCCTTACATAATAGCCCCAATAGCCTGCATCTTAAAAAGCTAATTGAAAACACGTCGTAGTGAAAGAATAGCGTAGCTTCATATTTTACATTGGTAAATACCATGCCTACACATCACCAATGATGTGCTAATGTCATAAGTGAGCTTTTTGTGCTGCTAACATTGATAACAGCTGCCTATACGGAGCTTGATCTTGTGGTCCGCTGAATGCACACGGAAGCATGAGCTGAGCTGTGAGAGGCATAGCAGCATCAGCTGAACTGTGTATTTCGGAGTAGGCTCGTACCGAGCTGGGATTGGCCTAGCAGCAGTGTCAGCTGAGCTGTGTGGTTCGCTGTATAGGCTACCCATAGCAGCAGGAGTTGTGTTGTAGTTGGTCTACTTTTGTGGGGGACCGAGATATAGACCAGGGGTTTTCAAACTTTTTTGACTCCGGTCACTCCTGTCTTATCTTACATCATATAACGTAATATGTACATCTTTCCACCTGAGAGATATGACCGAAAATAACTTTATACTTTATGTTTAACCACTTGATCACCAGCATCTCTATTCTGGGGGGAAGGTTCACCAAAAATAGCCGATCTACAAGCTCACAACGCGTCACAACGTGACGCGTTGTGAGCTTGTAGATCTGCTATTTTTCGTGAAGAGATTTGGCCGTTGATGGAAAAATAACTCTTCAAGTACAGTGCAAATCAAGTCTTCACATAGTGAAGTGATATTGATGTAGTGATACTGATGAATTCCAAATATCACCAAATATCAAATTGTTCTGAGGCACCCCCGGACTTCCGTCAAGGCACCCCAGGGTGCCCCGTCACCCACTTTGAAAACCCCTGGTATAGACAACTGTTCTAGACCCCTTCACATGCAGCCATGCCTTAAAAAAACACACGTACAGGTACACTGTCTATCATACAGACACAGCTGTCGCTGAGAATCACGCACACTCGCATCATGCCAGCACACATGATGCATATTTGAACAAAAGAAAACTCATACACACATGCATGTATGCATGGCAGCACTTGGACGCATACAAAAACACACACACAAACTGTGTTACACAGGCTCTATGTGCACAGACCTGCACGCAGACGTTTCTAGGTAGGTTCCCTCAGCTGTTGAGGGTAACTGGGTAAACGTCTGTGTATGCACCGCAGTGGAGCGGGCTTCAGGGGGCTTTCTTTGACACCCACGCACACTCAGCCGTTCCACCAGTGTGCGGCCCGGGCACTTAAGAACAATCTCCTCGTCAGCCCGAGGCCCCCTTGACTTTACAATAACACAACAGGTTGACAAAATGAGAGCTCATTCCTCCCTCATTTACGCGTCATTTCAGCGGTGACCCCCGCAGTAAAAAGATCAAAGAGCTTTTTGAGGCCTGCTCTTATTTCAGCCTGCTTTAGGAGGACAGCTGAGGAGCTTGGCAGCTCTGCTGACGATGCTGTGGGCTTCCAAGGGAGTTTTCTTTTCTTTTTTCTTTTTTTTTTCTTTTTTTTTTTTTTACTTCAGACCCCATCGGCTTGTGACGAAAGCCCCCCGAGTCACTCAGAGCAGCGGTTCCCAAACATCTCTATGCCAAGGACCCCCAAATAGTATGGCTGCGGCCCATGTTGTGAAATGGCTTTTAATTTGAATTGAAATGTATCTTTTATTCCGTCGCTGTTGGGGGGAAACCTTGTACGTCATTAACTGGTGTTCCATTGGATCCATCGACGTTATTTTAGTCACAAGCTCTTATTTCATTGGTCCAATATTTATACAACCCACAGACACACTTAATCACTTTCACTCACGTTCCTGTTTTAAAATAGCCGATCTACAAGCTAATGTAACAACGCGTCGCTATTTTTGTGTGACACTATGACGAAGTAGGACATTAATTTACAAAGAAAACATACGTTGAAATAAGGAGATACAAGGTTTATGCCCGACAGCGCCTATAATGTATTTTATTTTATTTCCTTTTAGTCTCCTTTCCAATTTGCACCCCCTGGCGCCCCCTGGCGGCAGGCCGCTGCCCCCACCTTGAAAACCACTGTCAGAGGGGCCCGACTGAGTGCGGGAATTTGTTATATGGCCGAAAAAGAATTGCCGTGGGATGACAGATGGTTATCTGCTGTAACTTGTGTATCGCGTGTGCAATTGCTCTGATCCTACAGCGCTGGAATTATGTGCTATAAATCTCTGGCAAAAATGATAAGAGTTATTACAGGGAGCTTATGTTCAGTAATGAAGTCAATAAAAATCTGTAAATTACTCAGACATGACCATAAAACTCATATAAAATCATGGCCAGCTCCTGGCTTTAATTAACCTGTATTATGTATTGTATGTACTGTACAATACAATTACATTCCAAGTCAGTACAGGGCTCTTTATCTGCTACTATTTTATCTCTATTTTAACCACTTGAACCCTCTATTCTTAGACTTGCAATTGCTTGGGCCGTTTCTTTTTTCCATCTACAGGGTAGAATCTAAGATTATACACCAATTCTCTTCACCAAAAACGTGTAGTTCTAGTTCTGCTATTTTTTTGACAAATGTTCCCCCAAGAATAGCGATACTGGGGTTCAGGTGGTTAACTATGCAGTAGTTAACCCATCATTAGGAATGGTTACACTGCTGACAAATCCCCCTTTTTCAAAACTGCACATGTTGTGAGCGTGTATGATGTAGAAGTTCGCCCACGTTTTACACCTGCAGTGCACACCTGTGATATAAGGTGCTGTATTAGTAT
>NC_137816.1:22283907-22303907 GCF_963921795.1 Nannobrachium achirus | reverse complement strand
TGCACACCAGGGCCTGGCTCCTGATTGGCCGAGGCCGGTCAGCTGGTGCTGCTCTCTGCCCTGCCCTCCCACCCTGCTCCTGCCGCAGAGCAGAGGGGCATTGTGGGAGGTCAAATGTCTTGCTCCTGCATCTGTTTGATGAGACACTTAGTAATTCTCTGACCCTGGCCACCGCCGAACAAATACCTTTACTTCACCGAGGGGAATTCACGTCCCTTTCGACCCGTCATTTGCTCAAGTTGTAATTGGATTGGATCTCTGTGAGGTTACTTTAGCGGTGGACCAAGTGTGAGAAAACAAGATGGCCGGTCTCTTTTGACACGGTGCCAACAGGCTGCAATGGAGGAGTTACCTACCATATGGGAGAAAGAGAAACAGAGGGCAGCTAAGCCACGTGAACCCTAGCATCCCTATGCTGGGGCTAACACACGGTGGAAATAGCAGATCTACAAGCTTGCAACGCATTGCCTATAATTAACACGTTGTGAGTATGACAAAGAGATGAATATATGGGGTCTTCAAAGTTGTTCAGGCTAACGACCCCTTAGCTGAGAGAGAGAGATGAAGCAGGGACCCCCACTACACAGTATTTTGTACAATTGTGTTGCAGATTAACCAATTTCATAGATATCACAGAGATATGTAAACGAATGTTTGTTTGTTTAATCACGGTATCTTTTCTATTAAGATGTTGGATTCATGTTAATGTGTATTTTCAGACATGTAACCTCCCAATACTTAGTAAACTCTTCTCTCTACGCCCCTTTCTTTCCCTCTACAGTTTTTAATGTAACTCAGAGTACCCACTATGGGTCCCGGACCCCCTGCTGAAGACCCATGCGGAGAATGCTGGTGGACCTAGGCTAGTATAGAGTCCTAAGGGTAGACCTAGGCTAGTATAGAGTCCTTAGGGTAGACCTAGGCTAGTATAGAGTCCTTAGGGTAGACCTAGGCTAGTATAGAGTCCTTAGGGTAGACCTAGGCTATAGAGTACTAAGGGTAGACCTAGGCTAGTATAGAGTCCTTAGGGTAGACCTAGGCTAGTATAGAGTCCTTAGGGTAGACCTAGGCTAGTATAGAGTCCTTAGAGTGGACCTAGGCTAGTATATAGTCCAGAGGGTGGACCTAGGCTATAGAGTCCTAAGGGTAGACCTAGGCTAGTATAGAGTCTAAGGGTAGACCTAGTATAAAGTCCTTAGGGTAGACCTAGGCTAGAGTCCTAAGGGTAGACCTAGGCTAGTATAGAGTCTAAGACCTACAGTAGTATAAAGTCCTTAGGGTAGACCTAGGCTAGAGTCCTAAGGGTAGACCTAGGCTAGTATAGAGTCCAGAGGGTGGACCTAGGCTAATATGGACTCCTGATACTCCTGACATTCTATATAGACTGCCTATATAGAGTGTATAGTAGCGTGCCTCGTGACAAAATATGAAACCTGCTGGAACAGTGGCATCTGTGCCACAACACCTGTTGAGGCGTCCGTCCTGAACGCCTGATCCAGAATAAAAGAAACCCGCTTTACGTCTCTCCATGTGTACGCGAAATGAGGAGGGCCGATAAAGTCTCTGTAGGCTCTCTCTCTCTCTCTCTCTCTCTCTCTCTTTCTCTCTCTCTCTCTCTCTCTGCAGGAGAGTGTGTTCACCACCTCCCTTTCCCTAACCCGGTATATATGCCGTCTTATTACTTAGTGCCACGAGAACCGCGCGCCTCGGATCGCACTGCTCCATGAATAATATACGACCAAACGCCACCTCGGCAAGCCAGATGAAAGCGCAGCGCCAGGCGCTGTGGGTCGCAGGCGCTGGAGGTTTGAGACGCAGAGGCAGGAGCAGGTGGAGGAGACGGAGAGAGAGAGAGAGAGAGAGAGAGAGAGAGAGAGAGAGAGAGAGAGAGAGAGAAAGAGGGAGGGTGGAGATGGTGGAGGATGGGGTGTCAGGAGGAAGGCCTGTGATTTTGCTTGAACATGCATGCGAGAGGGTATGAATATGTGTGTGTGTGTGCGTGCGTGTGCGTGCGTGCGCATGTGCGTACCTATCGCACACTCTGTTCCCCGCTTTCATGGCACCCTCCAGCCGCAGTCAGGGTGACAGCACCCGTCAGCTCAGGGTGGCAGCCCTGTAGCACCTTAAAAAGAGCGCCGGGGGGGAGGGGGCGGGGGGGGCGGTGGGGGTGCCGCGGAGGGACGATGAAAGAGTATAGCACAAATGCACTCCTCGCGCACGCACGCGCACACGCTTGCACATCCATCCGTATAGACACACGCATGCACACATACATGCACAGAGGGAGTTGAGTCCCCACAGGAGAACTGTGCATTCTCATGCACACACACGTGCACGTATGTGCACGCACCCACCCGCGCACGCATGTGCACACACTCACACACACACACACACGCACACAAACACACACACACACGCACGCACACAGACACACACACCTTGAAACACACACTGACTGTGCCGGGACACAAACATTAGATGCCTGACAGACACGGACACACGTGCCTACACACACACACACACACACACACACACACACACACACACACACACACACACACACACACACACACACACACACACAGGGCATGCTGCGCACACAACAAGGTGTATCAAACAGCGGAGCGAGGGATTAGGTGTGAGAGAAAAACAACACACTGCGTGTAATCCCCGATACCACTTTCAGAAAACATCCACTAACAAAAAAAAAAAGAAAGAAAAAAACAGCGTTCCCACACGCCTCAAGTTGTTGGTTGAGAACCCAGAGCGCTTGCGTCACTCCCCCCCCTCCCCCCCCCCCCTCCCGACAGCTGTTAAATGATCTGAGGTTACACTTAATTTTTTATAGTCACTCATCGCACGTTTGGCATACAAACAGTGATGCGTGCAGTGTTGGGTTCCCATTGTGCATTTTTGAGTATTGTATCACTGTTGGGGGGGGGGAAAAAGAAGAAGAAAAAAAAAACCTATTCAGCTGCAAATCCTAGCAGGAGCCAGCCCAGTATCGCCAACAAAAGGCTTGTGGTGGCGAGCTAGCGAGCTAGCTCGTGCATTGTCCTCTCCAGTCAGGGTCGGGGCGAGGGGTGTGGAGGAGGGGGGAGGGGGGGGGGGGGGGGCTGGGTGGGGACAATAGGGGAGAGCGTTTTTGAGAGCTTGACCTGGGCTACCTTCACTTCACCTCGGCGAGACAAGGTTAAGATGGATGGCCCTAATTAAAAGGAGGGGGCCTCTCCTCTCCTCAATAGCGTCAGGTTTATTTTACAGGAACCTTAACAGGGGCCTTTTGTGGGGCCCATAATTATAGGGTGAGCTGATTAGAGCTCCCTGAAGGCACGGAGGTGACAGACAGACTCGGCAGAGTAACCCAAGTAACCCTTCAATATTACATCTCTTTTGCCATTGTCATCCATGGCCGCTGTGCTAATTTCAACCCGCGCAGCCCTGCGTGCATTGGTGGAGCTCTCTCGGTCACTCCTGGTATCCCTCCCTCCCTCCTTCTCTCTCTCTCTCTCCCTCTCCCTCTATCCAGTGGCGTCAGTTCAGCAAAAGCTATAGGGTATGGCAAAGATGGGAGCTAGTCCTCATGGAAAAGAGGCATTACATTTTGTATAACACGGTTCTATTGTGAAAATAGCAGATCTACATGCTCACAACGCCTCGCAGATCGGCTATTTTCACAACGTCTGAAAAAAAAGAGTTTTGTCAGTTTTTTTACACAGGTTTCTACGGTTTCTTGGGCTGGATATGGCAGCCTGGAATGGTTGTTCAAGTGCAGCTAAACTTGGCATGTTAGTAAACGTGCCACAATTAACAATAATGCATTGCAGCTGTGCAGCTGACCTGCGGAACCTGGGAATATACAATGTTGTCAAGATGGGGAGAATACAAGTGTGGAGAATATAATTATAATACCTTGTTAAAGTGACCATTTTGTTACATTTTGCATTTGTAGTTATTTTACTGTAATTTAACAACATAATAACCAGCACAGATAGACAAAGAGACATGCATAGATTTATATTAATTTATAACTTTTATTTCCCCCCCTGGACCCAGGGTATGGCAGCTGCATACCCCTGCCATACCCAATTGAGGCCCCTGCCTCTATCTCTCCGTCCTTCTCTCTCCCTCTTTCTCTCTTTCTCTGTCACTCTCCCTCCCTTCCTGTTGTTTCTCGATGTGCGAGGACAATGCGCATATCGCCAAATGTGGCTCCGAACGAATTCCGGACAAAAGGTTACAAGGATCACTTTCCCAGCGCGGCGGGGGTGAGGGGGTGTCACTGGCACAGGGGGAGTTCCGCTGCCAACGACAATGGCTGCCGACTGACCCACTGAAGACGGGGGAACAGATGACACGGCTAGCCCTCGCCCGTTTAACATGGCGGGTTATGCCAAGTACGAGACCGTGCACCCCCACCCCCAGCCCCCCTCACTAACTCTCGGAGGGGGGAGAAAGAAAATGTGACGGCGGCAGTTAGAGAATACACTAATCTGCTGTTTATTAAGTGCGGGGGTAACTTGAGATCGGTGATTAAATGGAGATTTGAGCGCGATACAGTCCGCGCTCCATAGGCGCGGTCACATGGCACCGTGGCATGTCCTCTCGGCGGCATATGGACCCCGCTGAATGTGTGAAAGACCATGCGTGGCGCACGCTCACCGACTGAGCTTGCCAATCACGGAGCCTGCCAGCGACAGTGAGCTGCTTAATGAGGATTGTCTGTCCAGTACTATTTCATAGTTTTAGAGTTTTGTTGTGGTGGCGGTGGTGGTGGGGGGTGTCTGCTAAACAAGACAAACTGCAGGAGACGTGCCAACACCAGCGCTTGTCATTCAACAGGGCTGGACTTTGGATTGAGACTTAGTAGGACACAGTAGAAACCTGGGTGTTGGTTTAACTCTAAGGGTGTAGAAATGGAGAGCGTTAACATACGTTTTTATAAACTTAAATTGTCAAATTGTGAAATTATCAAATGTAAATATAGGATCCCTGGCTAAAATGAGCCACAAATGCCTTCTTGCCCTCCATAACTAAAATAAAAAATGTAAAACACCTTAAACACCTTATTTTATAAATAGTTGAGGTTGTCATTTGTCCATGTGTGGTCCAGCCCTAAGGAATGCTATTATTAGCATGTCTTTATTTATTTTTTTAACTACGTAATACTTCCTACAATTAATATGAGCATCAAAACAATATTTGTAATACATTTTTATTAGCACATGTATGTATTATAATCATATACCGTAATTATAATGTATTAAGGCATATTTGGCTTATTAGCTTATCAGACAGTCCACATTTCCCAAAAAGCATGCATTTAATTCAGTCTGACTAAACATATCCCCTCTGGCGATAAAAAATGAGGATGTCAAAAGCAGAGGCATGGACCAGCAAAACCAACTCTGATATCCCTGATGTTGTTAGTGGTGTGGATTCTGACACACTTGACTAGCTAGTTATAGCACTTTGTGTGGACTGCCCTTTATTGTGCAGAGAGCTTAGCCTCCAGATGCAATCACCTGTGACAGCATGCATGCACTGGCGCAAGGCCAAATATGCACGTACCGGTATGTGTGTGTGTCTACGTCTGCGTACATTTCAGTGCTCTCAGATGAGCCTGTTTCATTACGCTCGAGAACCATCGCCACATACTTAGCTATCACTACCGAAGCTATTCAGAGGAGCAATTAAAACATGTTTAGCTCCTTGCGTATATGGATGCAGGCACACATACACACACGCACTTGTGCATGAAGTGCGCACACGCACACGCATACACACACATGCACAGCAAGCTGTCTGAGGAGTCAGGGAGGTCAGATTCTATTATTATGCCCCTAGTATCCATGGCACAAGGCTAAACTGGGTTGCGGCGAGCCTAAAGGTTACGGAAGCGGGCTGAAGAACAGCAGGTTACCAGATCAAATCCCAGGACCCAGATGATGTGTGCTTGACACTTTCTCCACAACCTCACCAGCTATGCTATTGACGGACCCTTGGGCTTGGTACGTGAGTGCCCCACTGTTGCAGTGTGCCAGGAGTATTCCCAGAGTTCCTGCCAGGAGTATTTCCCAATGTGCGGGCTGAGGCCCACTGATATTGCAAGTGGGCCCCCAAATAATTATCACTGATAATGTTATAATAATATAATATATATATATATATATATATATATATATATATATATATATATATATATATATAGATATATATATATATATATAGATATATATATAATTATTATGTAAAAAGAATGCGTCTAGTCGGCAACCTGGCCAACTCGGGAACAATGTAAATAGGGAATGAATGCCCCGCCCTTTAATGCAAACCCCATTATACCTGTTGTCATAGGATCTGTTTTGACCATCTGTTTTTGCGTGTGTCCATTTATGCCCATATATGGAGATATCTGTCTGTCTACGTCCATTTTATGCCCATATATGGAGATCTCTGTAGGACCCGTTTTGACCATCTGTTTGCCTGTGTCCATTTATGCCCATATAATTATGGAGTTATCTGTCTGTCTGCGTCCATTTTATGCCCATATATGGAGATCTCTGTAGGATCCGTATTGACCATCTGTTTGCCTGTGTCCATTTATGCTCATATATGGAGATATCTGTATCTGTCTGTCTGCATCCATTTTATACCCATATATGGAGATCTCTGTATCTGTTTATCTATGTCCCTGTATGCCTATTATGGAGATCTCTGTATCTGTCTGTGCCTCCGACTGTGTTGCAGACACAGTGCCGGTTCCCCCTTTAATGCAAACCCCATTATACCTGTTGTCATAGGACCCGTTTTGACCATCTGTTTGCCTGTGTCATTTTATGCCCATATATGGAGATATCTGTTTCTGTCTGTCTGAGTCCATTTTATGCCCATATATGGAGATCTTTGACCATCTGTTTGCCTGTGTCCATTTATGCCCATATATGGAGATATCTGTATCTGTCTGTCTGCATCCATTTTATGCCCATATATGGACATCTATGCAGACACAGTGCCGGTTATGGAAAACCCTGATGTCAGACATCAGAATACGAACCTTTCGTGCCGGTTCCAGAAAAATCGTGTATCTGGTCGGGTCGAGGCCGGGCACTGCACTACCTGCTGCGGCGGGGAACGCGCGTGCCGAATTTGAAATAGGGAATGAATGCCCCACCCTTTAATGCAAACCCCATTATACCCGTTGTCATAGGACCCGTTTTGACCATCTGTTTGCCTTTGTCCACTTATGCCCATATATGGAGATCTCTGCAGACACAATACCGGTTCCGGAAAACTCCGATGTCAGACATCAGCTCTGCATACGGGCATCCATTTTATGCCCATATATGGAGATCTCTGTGAATGCCTTCCCCTTTAATGCAAACCCCATTATACCTGTTGTCATAAGAGCCGTTTTGACCATAATGTTTGCCTGTGTCCATTTATGCCCATATATGAACACAACATACTGATGACATTCAATATCGTAACCATGGCATTATTTGTTGACTCATGTGGCGTACGTGATGTCAGAGCCTTTTATGATGTGATGTCACAGTGAGTCAGCGCTTGCGCCGGTTTCCTCAGAAACAGCCTGATGTCAATAATCATCTCCGCATACGGAGATTCTGAACGTTTCGCGCCGGTTCGGGAAAACCGTGCATCGTGTCGGGCCAAGGCCCGGCAATGCACTCCTCGCCGCGGCTGGGAACGCGCGTGCCGAATCTGAAGCCGGTGGGACGAACGGTTCTCGTGATACGCGGATTACATACAGACAGACAGACAGACTCACAGAGACTTCTCGCATTTATTGCGACCGTAGGTCGCATTTACTATCAAAACCTGCACAAAGTGTGAGTGAGTCAGTCTGTCTGTCACACCTCACACGTCACACTTTTTCCCTGCTTATATCTCCGCAACCGTTGCCCCGATCCCTTATCTATATATCGATAGATAGATAGGTCGATATATAGATAAGGGTACTCCCTTATCTAGATAGATAGGTCGATATATAGATAAGGGTACTCCCTTATCTAGATAGATAGGTCGATATATAGATAAGGGTACTCCCTTATCTATATATCGATAGATAGATAGGTCGATATATAGATAAGGGTACTCCCTTATTTGTGGAGATAAGTGACCTACGGTCGCTTATCTCCCGATTAGGGAGCCTTACTGGTAGTAAGATTATTATTACTAGTAAGACACCTCAGGGTGACCTGCAACCTCAGGGTGACATGCAACCTCGGCGGTCGTGCCAATTCTTGGCCATCTGGCCAACCACAGCGTTTCTCTGACAATTCTAGTTGTTGTCATTCTGGGGGGAGTTTGTTCATGTTTTTGTGAGGGTATCAACCCTAGGAGACACGGGGAGAACATGCAAACTCCACACAGAAAGGCCCTATCGCCAACCCCACCTAGGGTGTGGGCGATGATGATGCCTAGGGAGGAACACGCCGCCCATATGTCCTTAATATTGCTAACATAATATCCTTAATAATGTCCTTAATATTGACAATATAGGAATCTCCATGTATGGACATAAAACGTACTTAGGGCCTTGGTGAGTTAGGGCCATGGTTTGATGCCTGTGGATCTCCATATATGGGCATAAGGGGTACCCTAACATTCTCATTTTCGGCCTGGGATTTATGACATCAGCAATCTCCATGTATGGGCATAAAAGTTTTTTTTCTCTTTCTGGGAATGACCAAATATGGACTTTTTATTTTATTTTATCCTTTATTAATAATACTAGAAGCTGGGCCGCCCTTCGGGCGGCCCAGCGTCTAGTCGGCGACCTGGCCAACTCGGAACAATGTAAATAGGGAATGAATGCCCCGCCCTTTAATGCAAACCCCATTATACCTGTTTTCATAGGACCCGTTTTGACCTGTCTGCCTGTGTCCATTTATGCCCATATATGGAGATATCTGTATCTGTCTGTCTGTCGGCGTCCATTTTATGTCCATATATGGAGATCACTGGAGTTATTTGTTCTGGGTCCATTTTATGCCCATATATGCCCATATATGGAGATATCTGTCTATCTGCGTCCATTTTATGCCCATATATGGAGATCTCTGTATCTGTCTGTCTGTGTCCCTTTTATGCCCGTATATGGAGATCTTTGTGATTCTGCGTCCATTGTATGCCCATATATGCCATATATGGAGATATTTGTTTATCTGCGTCCATTTTATGCCCATATATGAGATCTCTGTCGCTTTTTCAAACAGATGGTCAAAACGGGTCCTATGACAACAGGTATAATGGGGTTTGCATTAAAGGGGGAACCAGCACTGTGTCTGCAACACATGGAGGCACAGGAGGCACAGACATTGAACAGTAGAAAGTAAACAAATAACCAAGGTATACAATGGGAAGACATTTACATCTCCACAAATGTATAATATTGATTAATTGATGGGTTTATTCATATTCTGGATATGAACCACTTCTGAACTTAGTTTGAGAACATTGACAATGTGTCAGGAAATGGGTTAGGAGTTAGACAATAGCTTACTTTTACAAAGGAGATCTACTTCTATTCATACATCTGTTACATATAATCTCTACCTTCTCTTCATTCTCAAGAACAAGCATTACATAATTTTCTATATCATGCCTTATGCAAGCATGTCATTCTCTATGTCATTGTACTATACAGCCCCAATAGAGGAAATTATAACATGATGTAATATTTGTTCTTGTGACTGAAGAGGAGGTTCTTATCTCATTTTGTATTTTTCTTTTTTGGGTAAATTATTTTGAGCTTCATGTAGATCTGCTACTTTTGCTACCTTTGAATTTGAATCAAGTTTTAGACATATTGAGGTTTCCACCCGACAGAGACGAATGATGTAATATTAGACGTGGATATTAACGTTTGTCAAAGTACTGTAAGCTATTGTCTTTAACCCTAACACATTTTCTGTCCGTAGTATTAATGCAAACCAAGGTCATATGAAATAAATCCATGTACAATATAAATAAACCCATCATCAACATTTGTTTTGTACAGTAACGACTATTAAGTTAACCAACTCAATGATGTGCTAGTTAGGTTGTAATTGTGATGCTGCAGGCGACACACATCATGGTGAAACTGTGAAACTATGATAACATTGGATATCATTTCACCATTTTATCATTAAGATGTTTAAATTAATAGCAATCTGTCACATGTTGGAACACTCCATGATGATCATAACAGTCCCTGGCTGTTAACAAACAAGCTAATTGGACAGAAAACATTGTCATGTAATAACATAGCAAGTAACTTACAGTAGCACAGCAACATAGGCTAACAAACATACTATCAATTGCATTAAATGCATAATACTCATTATTAATATAGCTGCAATGCTGCTATATTTTGTGTTTCTTTCATGTTTTCTTCTTCCTTTTTCCTGCTTCGGAACTTTCAAAAGGGTCCAAAATGATGTATTTTTTAACCTTTGATATTAAGAAATATCTCATTCAGGTAAATGACAAGAAAAGGTTGTATATTAGGATAAGACTATACAGTACATCCCATAGCCTGGAGTGACAACTTTACAATCCGCTAAATTCCATGCCCAAATTACAGAAGTTTTATTTGTTAGTTTGTTAGGTTGTGTCGTTGATTGGCTTGGACAGCTCATGTGGCCTACGCTTTGCCGTTCTGATCTGTGTGTGTGTGTGTGTGTGTGTGTGTGTGTGTGTGTGTGTGTGTGTGTGTGTGTGTGTGTGTGTGTGTGTGTGTGTGTGTGTGTGCGTGTGCGTGTGCGTGTGCTTGCGCGTGCGTGCGTGCGTGCGTGTGCGTGCGCGTGCGTGTGCGTGTGTGTGTGTGTGCATCAGGGTGGTACACTACACAGGTGTGTGTGTATGTACTGTATGTGTGTGTACCGGTATGTACGTGTAAGTGTGTGTCAAGGCGGTGCAATGCAGAACAACAGAGCAGGCTTTGTACCTGGCGTGCTAGCCGTGCTAATGACAGCAAAGTTTGTTCTTAGGCCAACCAGCTGACCAATGTTATAACTTCATCACTCCATGATAATTCATTCTGAGTCATTGGCATTATACAGGGTTTGGCCCCACCGTTGCGGTCCAGCTAAAAGTACTACTGCTACCTAACAACATTACACCACAAGGTGACACCACATGGAAACACATCATGGTACGGCATAAAGAAATGGCAGTTCACTCAGGTCCTTTGATGTAGGATACTTAAAGTTAAAATGTTATTTTCTTCATTTGTTCTGATGGCATTCACACAGAGTCAGTGTCGCTATTTTCAACGTATTTGAACACATTTTGAAGATATTCTGTGTAATAATGAGCACTTAAAGTACATTATATGCCAATACTTATGTATATTTACTCCTAAATGTGTGAATACCGGCCTGTACCTTCTTCCACCTGTGATGCCCCACACTAATAGTCTGGGTCATTAGAGGGGTGCCTGCCTTGATAACTATGTTCTATAGGTGAGCCGGGTGGGGCCTCATTGGCTCGTTGGGCTCATTGGAGAGCACCTGGGCCCGGTGCCTCCAGGAGTCTATAAAAGCCTGCCCATGCCATTGTGAAGGAGAGATCCAGAGGAGGCAGACGTCTCCACCAGCCGCTGCTTCATGCCTCTGTTCCGTTGGGTTTAGCTTTCCTTTCCTTTCCTTTCCATCCAACACACATCCACATCCACACATCCACATTGACACCACTGATGACTGACTCCACACTTCATAGGATCCTTTGCCCTTATGTTCTGACGCTGACAACTTCATTTAGTTTGTTCTGTTAGTTTTATTTAATAAATACACTTTGTTAAACCTTTGCCACGTCTCCTCTCCCCAATCTTTTGTTGTGGCCTGAGCCAGTCATGACACACCCACTGCAGGGTAGTGAGTGTAATGACAGTGCTGGCACTAGTAGTGACATAAGTTGTTTGTAACATTAGTGGCGTGTGTTCCATCATGACGTGTAGTAGCCAGTGGCGTCAGTTCAGCAAAAGCTAAGTATGGCAACATGAATGGTGTCTTGCGCGCGCACGCAATACCTTAGCAACAGGCATGATGAATTTATTTTAAGAAGTACATTCAATTCTTTCTCCCCTGTAGCCAAGGTATGGCAACTGGCAGCTGCCACACCTTGGCATACCCAATTGACGCCTCTGGTAGTAGCTCTTGTTGACTCTGGCCCATGCAAGGCAGAGTGGAGTCACTTCATCCCCAGCTGCAGTGTGTGTGCCACAATGTGGAAATACTTTGTTTACAATTAAAAGGCCGGTATCCACAATTCACGAGAGTAAATAAGTACAAGAGTACTGGCATCAAAACATTTAAAGGTTTAATTGAAGTAATTAAGACATTAAGTAAGTGATTTTCTTTGTTTGAAATAAGTATTTAACTGCTCTATTTTCTGATAGTACTCATTGCTATAGTGTTTGTTCAGTACCAGGAGTCTCCATGTCTCTCCTGCTCTTTATTAAACTGAGAATGCATTTTTAGGTCATGATAAGAATGTTATCCAATCAGGATAGAGAACTCAGATTTTCATATCTTTAAACAGATTAATAGATTACAGAGATTTTAGTAAAATTCGAAGTTAAGATACAAAGAAATGAGCAGACAAAATTAGAACTGGAACAAAACAAGAAATAAAAAAATAAGCTGATACATGTGTACTCTCTCTCTTTAACCTTTTAAGAAAAATAGTTTTGTTTTAAGCCTACAATATCACTTACCCTACATTTAAAGTACCAAAAGTAATCGTACTATTATGCAGACGTTTTCAAAATGTATAGAAATCTTGGGATTGCACTTTTGAAAGTGTATACTATGGTCTGAAGTGGTGAATGTATGTTTTGTAATAATAATACAAATCTAAAAAACTTTTATAAAGTTTTACAAAGTTTATAAATAATTGTAGTGAAGTAGAAGTAGGCTAAAGGTATTAGGCCAGTAAATTTAAAAAGAAATCCTCAACATTTTGAAAATGTAGTGATATTTTCCACCACTATCAGCTACACACATTATAGGCTCTGCCTCTGTGTTGGCTCCAAAGCCAGTGTCTTAAAGACGCTCATATATTTCATGTAGCAGCCAACAGCGGCCTTGCTTTTATGCGGGCCGTCAGACAGGGCCCTCTTTTGTCCACTAACATTCTTTTGATAGTCTTGCTGATCACTGCTAATAACGCCGGCTGATAAGATAAGGCTCGGCGGTGCCTCTCTTTAGTGGCAGGGATTTCACAGGAACCCTCCTAGTCGTGTCAATAATCCTTTGTTAAGGAATTTGTGTCCCAGCCAACACACCTGACCGCATCAGAAGTAGCATGTGTAAAAGTATCAATAACGCGATATAGAAATACTCTGTTACAAGTACAAGTCCTGTGTTACATTTTTATTGAAATCTACAAGCTCACAAAATGACACGGTGCAAACCCGTTGTGAGCTTGTAGATCAAATAGCCAAAGTTTAAATAGTTTAAATGTTTAATTGTTTTGTTATAATAATCCAAATCGACAAAGTAGGCTAACTAGAAACTAAACTTTTCAAATAAGTGTAGGCTACTGGAGTAAAAGTACAATATTTGCCTCTTAGATGTAGTGGTGTAGAAGTATAAAGTGAAAGTACCTCAAAATTGCACTTAAGTAAATGTACTTAGTTACTTTCCACCACTGCACTGACCAGCAGCTAAACTAATCTCGGGGCAGTGTATGCTTGCATAGTGCTGTTTGTGTGTATCCATATGTATGTATCTATGCATACTTGTATATTTAGCACATGCACACCTGTATACAGTACTGTGTGTGTGTGTGTGTGTGTGTGTGTGTGTGTGTGTGTGTGTGTGTGTGTGTGTGTGTGTGTGTGTGTGTGTGTGTGTGTGCGTGCGTGCGTGCGTGCGTGCGTGCGTGCGTGCGTGCGTGCGTGCGTGCATGTGCGTGTGTGCATGTGTGTGTGCGTGCGTGCGCGCACATCAGGGTGGTACACACTACACAGGTGTGTGTGTATGTACTGTATGTGTGTACGTGTAAGTGTGTGTCAAGGCGGTGCAGCGCAGAACAACAGAACAGGCTTTGTACCTGGTGTGCTAGCCGTGCTAATGACGGCCCTCTCAACAACATCATCACTTGACAGCTGGGTGGGACTTTGAAGAATCCATAATGAAGTGTAGCCTCAGATTAGCACGTGGCGGCAGGCTTTGAAGAAACTGCTCAGGTAACAAGGCCCTAATTAGCCATGGCCTATTTTAGTTTGAACACATGTTGAGGAGAGAGCGTGCTCTGTGTGTGTGTGTGTGTGTGTGTGTGTGTGTGTGTGTGTGTGTGTGTGTGTGTGTGTGTGTGTGTGTGTGTGTGTGTGTGTGTGTTTGTGTGTGGGTGTGTGGTGCGCGCGCACGCGTTTATGAATGCTGCGTGAATTAGTGTGTACAATATACTTTATGTTTACATATGAGTTGTTGAATCGCTCTCTATGAATTTGTGTGTGCACTTTATGAATCCTGCTTGTGTGCGTGCGTGCGTGCGTGCGTGCGTGCGTGCGTGCGTGCGTGCGTGCGTGCGTGCGTGCGTACGTGCGTGCGTGTGTGTGTGTGTGCGCACATGTGCGTGCGTGCGTCTGAATCGGTCAATGTAATTTGGAATAAAGCGCTACATAAATGCACAATTTAACGTGTGTGTGTGCGTGCACGTGTGTGTGTGTGTGTGTGTGTGTGTGTGTGTGTGTGTGTGTGTGTGTGTTAGAGCGAGAGGTAGAAGTGAGGTGTAAGGCCAGGTGATCGTGATCACCTATAACCTCATACTGACCCTACTCTAACCACTCAACACACACACACACACACACACACACACACACACACACACACACACACACACACACACACACACACACACACACACACATTGGTCACTCTGCAAGACCCTGAGCGGTGACCTGGTCACCCACGGGACCCTCTAACCCTGCAGGTCACATTAGTACACATGCCTCATCTTCATCCTTCAACACACAACACACAGACTAATTAATACAGCCAGGGGGGAGACACACATGCACGCACGTGCGCACACACACACACACACACACACACACACACACACACACACACACACACACACACACACACACACACACACACACACACACACACACATACACACACATACAAGCAGCACACAAGCACATTATACAAGCATGCAAATATGCACCCACATGCATGTAGACAAGTTTACAAGCATACACTAATACGCCTGTTCATAGAATGACAAGGACTCGTATACCGGTATGCACGCACACGCGCACGCACCTACTGATGGTCTGCATAGTGCCAGCCCCTCCTTTCCCCCACCTCACCCTCATCTCCCATCACAGTGGTTCTCAACCGGTGGTCCTTGAGATGGAGAGCTGCCAACCAAATGGACCCTTATATCTTTAACTATTGAGAGTGTAAAATGAAGGGTTTCATTTCACGCTCTCGAGAGTAGAAATTATTGTTAAACACCTGCATTACTTTATTTACAAGAAGTCTAAACAATTAGACAAGGTAGAAAATGTGTTATTTTGGACAACGTTTGCCTGTTGTCTCTCCTAACACACCAATACAGCATGGAATTGTGGACAAAATCCTATCCAACAACAACAAAATATCCAAAGTTTTATGGGTTTAAGAGTCTAAATCTCATCAAATGGCGGTCTGCGGCTGAAATGCCAAATAAATAATGGTCTTTGACGCGAAAAGGGTTGAAAACCATGCTGTCCTATCAGCATCTACACAAAACAATGGGGGAATGTTCCGGACTGTTGCCATTTCTCCGTAGCTATCTGATGAAAGAGAGAGAGAGGGGGAAGAATAATCCAGGCCCTCCTCCTTATCAGTGGCAGGGATCCCATTTCCATACCCCCCCCCCCCCCTACCTGATAAGAGCAGGCCCCTGATAAATGTGTTGTGATGGACTGATACCTGTGGCCTGGAGTTGATGAGAGCTTTATGAATGACTAACGTCCAGAGGAGAGGAGAGGAGAGGAGGGAGGGTGGAAGGGGACTGGACAGTAGCTTTCAGCAGGGCTGATAAAAGCACCACGGGAGGAGAGGCTTGTGATTAATGTGGTTAAGTGGCCCGGGGTCGCAGGCAGGCCCTCGCCACTGACCGCTCTTAAGAGAGGTCAGCCCCACAACCATCCGTCACACGCACACGCTGACAGCACGACACTCTGAGAGTGTGTAGACCAAACAGGGAGATATATATATATATATATATATATATATATATATATAGTATTATATAGGGAAGAAATGTTGTATATCCATATTTCAACTTTATGTTCATCATTTTGTATCGCGTTGGATCACAGCACATTGTGAGCTTGTAGATCTGCTATTTTTGAAACATTTTGAAATTGAAAGAGTAAGTGGTTGAGAGTGTCTGTGGATTTTATAAATATCAAACCAATGAAAAGTATCAACAAGAGCTAAATAATAGTGTGACTAAATAATAACTACATTGGATAAATGTGTTCCATTTCCTGAAAAGTAACAGCTTTGGACATGTGAGGTTTTTCCACCTGACAGTGGCGATATATATATATACACAACCATATACATGGCATTTGCATGTATGCCATCCACACGTAGCGATGCATCATCACACATTAAAGTGTGACAAATGGCTACAGCACACACATTCACAGAGTTAATGGCTGACAGTATGTGACCTTTATGTTTCACATACTCAGAGGCAGCCGTCCTCATTGCCTGAAACGTGTGTGAGAGATTCGGCCATTGTGCCGACCGTCAATCCATTAAAATCTCATTTCCCATATTTCCTTGTTGTTAATGACAGGAGGGACATAAAAAAGACGACTTGTTTTCATGAACACACTGGAGAGCTTAGCACAACAGACTAACATTTGAACAAGATTATTTCCCCCTAGTTTATACTTTGTCTTATGGCGGTGTCATGCAAAAGTAGCAGAAACAGCCAATCTACAAGCTCACAGCCATAAGGTATGCCTATATAAGGACATGCTCAGATTATGGATATTGTGTGGGTTTTATATTGAACCAATGAAATGTATTAACGAGAATTTGTGACTAAAGAATAATCACATCGCTTCCACTGGAACACAGGTTCTGTTGTGTTTTGTTTTTAATGTCCTGACATTTACGGATTTGGAAGGACTCCGCCCCAACACCAACGGCATAATGTGTGGTTCTGAACCTTTTCTGGATCAGGGCCCACTTGAAACTTAACAAGGAGGGGCGTGCATGTCTTATTTAATGTTATTAAAATCGTACCGTTTTGCCAGTTATTTGGGGGGCTCACGGCTCACCAGCGGGCCCAGCCCCACAGGTCGAGAGTCGCTGATAAAAAAAAGAGAATCACTGATATGTAAACTGTGTGTGTGTGTGTGTGTGTGTGTGTGTGTGTGCGTGTGCGTGTGCGTGTGCGTGTGTATATATATATACACATATATATATATATATATATATATATATATATATATATATATATATTAGGGGTGCAACATATCGAACCGAATATCGAATATCAAACCGAAAGACCCTGTACCAAACCTAATGACCCTTTACCAAACAATACAATATTCCCCTGGAACCCCCTCAAGGACCCCTCAGGGTCCGCAGAGCGCACTTAGAGAACCATTACCCTAGAGGTTGGGTACCGTATTGTTCAAAGTTAAAAAAGAAGAAGAAAGCATATGTAGAATATGTAAAAATACATTTATAAATCAAGGCCATTTCTGTTTATTTTTTGTATCGGAAAAAGTATCAAACCGTGACACCAAAATATCGAACCTAACCGTGAATTTTGTAAACCGTTGCACCCTTAATATATATATATATATATATATATATATACATAATGCAAAGACGTCTCATCACCAAGCACACCTTGTCCTTGGGTGACGAGGACCCGGGGCGTAGGGGTGGACACTGGACACTGGGGTGTGTGGGGAGTCACAGAGGCATCGCTGACCACTTGAGGAGGACATCTGACCTCCATTTTTCATCAGGGCCCGTCCTTGGAGGGCCAGACAGTCAGACAGCCATGCATTATTAATTGGGCTTCTCTTTCACTGAGCTCTCTTTATCAGTGTGTCGGCGATCGGCGCAAAGACGTCCCTCATTTATCGGCTCAGAAAGAGGGGCCCCCATTATAAGTGACAGGACACAGCATGTGTACACAAAACCGCAGGCAGAGTCCTCCGCCTGACAGGGAGAAAGATTTATCTGGACGGAGAGGAGAGGGCCCTGCGTGGGCTCACGCTCTGGCTAATCCCCCTATGCCAACAGTCACTACAGCTGCAGTCATTGTAAAGTTATGGTTGTTAATAAAAAATCAATAATAAACAAAAGTAATCATCATCTTAATTGATTGATGATACTATATTGCCAGATAGCTCTGGAATGTATTATGCTTCATCGGATTCAGTAGCACCATTGTACCATGATCAGGGGTTGACACTAAGGTCTCAGAGGCACTTGCCCATCGGGCAAGTACAGGTCATGTTCTACTTGCCCGAAGGTCTTGCCCACTTGCCTGAAAAGTAAATCGTCCATTATAAAATGATAGGTACGATTTTAATTACCGCTCAATTTAACACTTATTTCTTTACTTTCTGGGGCTGTGCGATAAAATGTCATACCTCAATACCTCCTAATCCAAATACCAAATACTTTAGCTATAATTGAATATGTCTATGGTTTCACACTTGTTATTTTATATTTTTAAATGTAGCAACAGTAAAAACAGCACATTATAGGTAAATAGTGCTCTTATTTTACAGTCCACAGACCAGAAGACACAGCGCACTGGCCACGTTCAGGTGTTTAGACAGATATCTCGTGTTGTGTTTATAGACATTTGTGTCCCCTCTCAAATGAGCACTTGCCCTGTCGGGCAACCTGAAAGCCAACTTCACCTGCCCTGACGTTTTATTTACCTGCCGGGGGCAGGTGGGCAAGCCTTAGTGTCAATGCCTGATGATGTACCATCAGTTGTAGTAATAGTGTTAGCTAGTGGCAATGTAGTAACAGTAGTACTGATAGCAAAAGTAGTAGTAGTATAGCGACAGTAGTTATAGGCTGTGTCTGAAACATTATGTATTCACTAGTGCACATGTCATTTTGTAGTGGTGTCCGAATGTATATAGAAGATTATTATATCCTATCAACCCAATCGCCCCACATGTAAACGTTACCATTACCATTACTTTCCCAGCACTCTAGACGAGATTATCAACCATATTATTTATAGCCTCTATCCACAAGTTTCCAGCGTCCCATCATGCATTGCGCAGAAGGTGAGCGGCAGTTCCAGCTCGCTGCTGCGTCCAGCCAAGCCGAGCCGACTAGTGTGACGTAATCGTAATCCTCCTGACCGGCATTGACGGCCCCAGATACCCGTATGTGTCCCACACACAGGTGGGTAGAGAGTAGGGAGTGGTGAATGACTATGTTATTTCAGACACCTTCATTTGTACGGTCATATAGTAGCAACAGTAGCAGCAGCAGGCAACATGGGTTCATTCATGCCAGAAGATGTTAGAGTTTGATGCTTGTCTAAAAGGCGAATTTGTCAGTCTCTGAAGACAAAATATGAATTTATAATACGCAAATAACACTGGCAACATTATTTGGTTATGGTTATGGTTAGGCTGTTTGTCAAATCAGCTGGTTTCAGGCACATTATACATCGATTCCACACTGTCCACGACGTGCACGGCCCACATTCATCAAATATTGATGTATTGATAAATGTTGAATTCCGATGAGTTTTCCTGAGATGTCACCTGCCGACGTCTAAATTACATTTTGACTTCAAATATTGCCATATTTCATAGTTTGGACAAGATTCTGACATTTCTGCGTGAGCCCAGGGTATACCGGTAGCAGAAGTAACCATAGTAACGACCGTAGGTCGCAGTTAACTATGAAAACCGCCACATCTTGTCCGTACATGAGTAACGCCTCAATGTCTATAGCTGCTGACCTGTTTGT
>NC_137816.1:22266407-22278907 GCF_963921795.1 Nannobrachium achirus | reverse complement strand
CTTTCTTCTCCCTGCCAAGTGGAAGTTTGTCCACCTCGCTTCATTTGATGTGTTCAACCCAGGAACAGGCAAACAGCCTCTGTGGTTATAGTGGGTATACCGGGGACCATGAGTGCTGGGGGAGTCTTTCTGGGGAAGCCAGGCAGGGAACAGAGGGAGGCAGCCAGGTATTAGCATTCAACCCGCTCGCCCCCTGCTTCATCAGGGCTAATAAGCGAGGCCTGCACGGAGGCTCTTCATCTAGATTAGGGCTCTTATCACATGCCACCTGCATGGAGGAGGCTGCCATTCATATGCAGATGCGGCCCAGCCAGGGCTAGGGCGTTTCCTAACGCTGTCACTTCTCATCTGGCGGGAGGCACGGCGCGCATTACCGCTGGCATGGATAACCTTGTTCCTGAGGGTTTGTTGTGATGTTTGCTATCCCTACTCGTTTCTTAACATCCCCAAAACTAGCATCGGTAGTGGCAGATGTCACGGGCCTGATTATTGTACCAGATGCAGCAATTTGTCACCTTTATCATTCGAAAACTAATTTGGGGGATCGGATGTGAGAGTTGGATTTATCTTCAAATGTATGGACATTGGTTTTGTTGAGCACATACTGTAGACAGATTTACCCAGCACTATTACTCACACAGGGTCCCAAAGGGAGGTGGAAAACCTGATAGACTGTAGACTACACACTGAATTCAATCACCATATGCAACTGAGTAACATAACTTACAAGTGATTGCAGCTATGGAGCAGAAGCTGTTATTTCGCTGGCTGTGGAAATGTTTCTGCAATGCGTGTCGTAGCACTGTATGCATTTATGTATTTTTTTTACTTTTTGGGGTACAATTTCTTTAAAGAATTTTCTTTAAAGCGTGTAATGTAATTAATATTACATTTGTATGATGTCACTGTTGTGATAGATATACCTATGTATCTTTAAATTAATATTTAACCCATTTAGGCCTAGAATTAGAAGGATTCAAAAGACACTTATAGAATCGGGTCAAAATTCTAATGTTCACGACTTTTCAAAAATAGCAGATCTACAAGCTCGCAGCGCGGCACTCGGTGCCGCGCTGTGAGCTTGTATATCTGCTATTCTTCAATAGTTAAAGCATAAAATAATGTAAGTAATTACATTTTTTCAATAGTTAAAGCATAAAATAATGTAAGTAATTAAAGTAAGTATGGGTAATGGAGACAAACATTGCACGCATTCTTACTTCAGGTCACCTCTGCGCAAGTTAGCGCCCCACTCCGGTCCCAAATGTCTGGACATGCCCAGGGGTGTCACAAGGGGGGGGGGGGGGGGGGCTGAGTTACTAGGGTCCAAGGTGGAGGGGCATTCATTATTTTATACTTTAGCTATTGAAAAATAGCAGATCTACAAGCTCGCAGCGCGGCACTGAGTGCTATTTTTGAAAAGTCGTGAAAATGGATGCACATTTTTGAATATTTGTATTTTTTAAGTGAACATTTGTAACTCAAATGTTGCTTCTGGGGGGTCTGTGGAACTAAATATTTTGAGATGGGGGTCTGTGGCCAAATACATATCATTTTGGGGGTCTTTCACATGAAACAGTTTGAGCACCACTGACATAGAAACGTAGTTTAACGTACGTTTTTCAAAAACCCTTCCTTAGAAAGATTTTCACATTTTCACGATTTCTCAAAAATAGCAGATCTACAAGCTCACAGCGCGGCACTCGGTACTTTAACTATTTTTCAATAGTTAAAGTACCCAGGGCCCAGAATTTGGCGCGACACCCCTGGACATGCCACTGCGTGAAATCCCAGAAGGAATGAATGAATAAATGAATGATGACCAGTTATAGGACATGGAACTGAAGTGATTATTAGCCACTTCAAAAGGTTGTGTCAGTGGCAGTGGAGAGCCAATAATAAAGACACAATGAAGAGGCCCTCATGATGGATGGCCCTCGGAGGGATGACTCAACCAATCAATGGCTGCCATGAAAACAAACATGTCATTACCCAGACAAAGCAACGGTTCCGCCCCTCGCCCAATCTACTGATTGCTGTTGATATGCTTCTGCTATTGGCTGTTCTCTCCACGTCAGTCTTTAATACTTTACCATATCAACTCTTTGACCCGCTTGCATTACAGTTTTTTTTTTTTATATATTTGGGGTTCCGAAAACGGCATTGGATTCAATGTTTACAAAGAGATGGTGACTCAAATGAGTATTGGGCCTGTTGAACTTTATACATTCCCCTGGACTGTGCGTGTGCATGGGCGGTGTGCGGGTGCGCGTGCATCTGTGTGTGTGTGTGTGTGTGTGTGTGTGTGTGTGTGCGCGTGTGTGCGTGTGCGTGTGTGTGTGTGTGCACTGTGCGTGCATGCGTGTGTGAGTGTGCTCTGATTGCATCTGTATACCTGTACAGGTGTGTTTCTGACCGGATGCGCGCACATGTGCGTGTGCACCTACGTACATAGATACGTGCACACAAGGCACACACACACACACACACACAAACACACACACACACACACACACACACACACACACAGACACACAGGCACACGCTTACCGTTTCGGTTACAGTGTGGGTGTGCCTCTATTAGCGAGAGACACGTCGGCTGAACAAAATTGGGGACGGGGAGGAGCTCTCCTGTGGGGGGACCACAGTGAGAGATCAAATTGGCAGGTTAGAGGGGCGGGGAGTGGATGGTGGGGGGGAGGTGGACAGAGAGGGACATTATCTCCCAGCGACAGTGAGCAATGGGGGGTTGGGGTAGAGGGGGGGGGGGGGGGGGGGCGGAGGATGGGCCGTTAATGAATAGGTGCTGGGAGGACTTCTTCCCACTGGCCTGCCTGCCTAGGCCTCCCAGGTTTGTGCAATCTCTCAGTGTCAACATCTTTCTGTGAGGCTGATTCAATTAAGATTAAGCCACTGGCAGGGGAGAGAGAGAGTGGCAGAGGTCAGTTTGATTTTGCCAGATTGGCTCCTTGCCTTTTGTTTTGTTTTTTCCCCAGCTCAGGTTACCGCCACCGGCCCCGCCACTCGTATACTGCGGCGAGCAGGGGCGGCGCACCACATTCTGGGCCCTGGGTGCAAGGATTCACTGCGGGCCCCCCATGAATGTTCTTCATAGGGGGAGGGGGTTCAACCCATTTAGACTGGGAACGCATTATTATGCATTATTTTGTGCTTTAAGTATTGAAAAAAATAGCAGATATAGAAGCTTACAGCGCGGCGCGGTGTAATGGACTGCGAGCTTGCAGATCTTCTATATTTATTTATTTTTAATCGTGAAAATTCGTACAAGTCTTTGAATATTTCAAATCCTTGTTTCTAGGTCAGTGATGCTCAAACCTTTTCATGTGAAGGACCCCCAAAATGATATGTATTTGGCCACGGACCCCCATTTCAAAATATTTAGTTCCACGACTTTAAATAGCAGCTCGCAGCGTGGCACTCGGTGCCGCGCTGTGTATATCTGCTATTTTTCAATAGCTCAATTATAAAATAATTAAGGCCTCTTCCACCTTGGGCCCTAGTGACTCAGTCCCACTTTCCCCCCCTTGTGACGCCCCTGGCAGCGAGCGGGATAAAAGCTTGTCTCTCTGCCCTGAACACCACTACACACTAACACACTGTGTGTTCATTTACCTCTGAGTGTAAACATGAACCTGAACACCACTACACACTAACACTCTGTGTGTTCATTTACCACAAGCCGTCACATCTTGACCGTCAGATGTCTGTCTGGTAATATTACCAGTAAGACTCCCTAATCAGGAGATAAGCGACTGTCACGTCACGTCGCATACACAAACTTTTGAAGGCAATGGTAGCCAATCAGGAGGGAATATGGGAAATGGGACAGATCCATGTTGATGACATGACTTTAGAGATGCTGTGTACTGTTTTGCGCGATTTTAGGCCAAAATCTGTAGGAGCAGTGTCCAAAAATGTGTTTTGCAAGAATCGGCCTCACAGTGGCGCTAGAAGAGGGCCATGTGAGAAATGAGGGTGGAGGTTGTGGTTTGGCAGCCAAGGAGTGTGTGTGCAAAGTTTGGCATGGATAGGGGCAAAAGTGTGACGTGACGTGTGACGGACAGACAGACTGACTGACTGACAGACTGACTGACAGCCGGTGGAGGTTTTGATAGTAACTAGTAACTAAAGTTTTCAAATAAATGTAGTGGAGTAAAAGTACAATATTGGATCTGAGATGTAGTGGAGTAGAGGTTAACATATTGGAAATTGGAAATACTCAAGTAAAGTACAATTACCTCAAAACTGTACTTAAGTACAGTCCTTAAATAAACGTACTTAGTTACTCTCCACCACTGGCCACTCCATAACCTCCGGCATGAGGGCAGGAATCTGTCTCCATTGACCAGCACTTCGTTCTGCACTCGCACGCCACTTTATCAGCCTTCCTTAAACACAGAGCATGTATGCATTCACCACCAATTAAGGAGCACTTAATGACAAAACAGAGAGATGAGCCCCATTCAATAGGCTGTGGGGGGGGGGGGGGGGCAGGTCATCTCACGGCCCCCTCACCTCAGTGGGGAGAGGAGGGGTAGCGGTGGGGGTCTTGCAGTGACCATACTGGAACTCTGAATACGGCGATAAATAACCTTTTAGGGCCACTAATAGACACTGGGCCTGGCACTACCACAATGCGGTGACCTCTCGGTGCACGAGGTCGCTGCTCCTGTGCCTGGGTTAACATTACACCCACAGCTTTACCTCACAGCTGCAGCTCATTACAGGCACCCATAAAAAAAAAGTGGGCAGCTCAAACGAGGGGTGCTGAGCGCCCATTAAATAGATGCGGGTCAGCATTGGTGGAGGGGGGGGGACAAGGAATAGAGAGGAGTAGGGTTTTTTCTTTCTTTGTTTTGGGAGGGGGTTGTGGGGGGTAGAGAGAATGAAAACAGAAGCGTTAAGTCATTAGGGTCCATTGTGGCGCTCAAACGACCACCACACAAGCCCTGGACGAATGGGAAATGGGGCTTAATGACCTGAAAAGGGACACTTCAAAGAGGACCACAATGGATGAGAAAAGGGGGGCTGGCGCTGATTCCAATGTCACTCTGTCACTTATTACGTTGTGTGAGAATGGACCTGGATGTTTTAGAGCGCTGGTTCTCAATGTGGGGTCTGGGGACCCCCGGGGGTCCTTGAGGAGGGTTGGGGTCCCCAGCAAAATCAGTGGCGTCAGTTCAGCAAAAGCTAAGGTATGGCAACATGACTGGTGTCTTGACACCAGTCATGTTGCCATACCTTAGCAACAGGCATGATGAATTTATTTTAATTTATCTTTTCCCCTGTAGCCAAGGTATACAGCCGCCATACCCTGCCATACCCAATTGACGCCTCTGAGCAAAATGAGGAACAGTTTAAACACTTAAGCCTTATTTATTTGTTTTTTGCTGTTAAAAATTAGCCAATATACAAGTTTACAATGTGTTTGCGATGTGACACGTTGTATTGTAAAGCTTATTGATCGGCAATTCTTTCTTTTCTTTTTTCTTTTTTTTTTGACAAACTTTGACAAATCTTGATAAATGTAGATGAATCTTCTCTTATGGGGGTCGCTGGCACAACATATTTTTCAAACGGTGGGGGTCTGTGTCCAAATACATAACAATTTGGCATGAAAATGTTTGAGAGCATTTTATTTGGTAATGGGGCCTAATGACCTGAAAAGGGGGGCTTCAAAGAGGGTCACAATAGATGAGTAAGGGGGTGGCGCTCTCTCCAATGTCATTCTGCCACTCATTACGTTGAGTAAGAATGGACCAGGCTGTTTAGGCTGTTTAGAGTGCTAATGTTGATGAAAGTAAAACTAGCTTTGTGCTTCCCATGGAAAATGTCCCATTGTATCTCTGCACTCTCTCTTTCTATTGGATAAATGGAGGCATTTAGAGACGAATAGGCATTCATTTGTATACGCATTGTTGTGTTGTGTTGTGATCACATTACTATTCAGTGCTCTGTTAGTCAAATTAAGATCAGGTTAAGATCAAAGAATTTGAATGACAAAGTATTAAATAGGGCTTTAGTGGTTAACCCTCTAAGGCCCGCATTAAGAAATACTTGAAATAAAAAATTGAAAAAAATCAGATGGTGTTGTAGGAGTCCTATTAAGAGGAAAATGTAATGTTTTTTTCAAAAAAATGTTTTTGTAAGATTTTATAGCCATAAATCAAAAATCATAAATCATGCTCTAATTTACATATGGGGGATATTTTTCACAATAATAACATATGTACATGTTCTAGACATTCTAATGATCACCAAAAAAAATAGTACAGGCATTTTACTTATGTTTTTGTGAGGTATAGCTTCCATGAAAAAGTGAGATGTTGTTCGTCAAAACTCTGGAATTTCAGCGGGTGTGGCGGGTGTGAATGTCAGCCCCTGTGGGGGGTATTTATATGCAAATATTGTGGCCAATGGCATTGTAATACTAAACAATAGAATCCAATGGTGGTGTTTAGGTGGTAGGGGGAGCTAAAATAAAATGATTTAAACCTTTTTTTGGATAAAATACAAACGTTGTAATATTACAACCGTGGGCCTTAGAGGGTTAATAAAACTAATCGACTAGTCTACTACAAAAAGAAAATCAATTTGAATGATATATAAAACAGATGTGCCTTTCGATTAAAGCAAAAAAGCAATCAGTAGAATAATAACTAAATAATCAATAGATGCTCCCCCTTACATACGGTATATGCAGAATATAATAGATGCAGAAGAAAATATATGCCTAGTACAATATGTGCAGGATGATTGACACAGAATTACATGGTTAATACAGGTAGAAGATCATTTGACAATTTGGTCATTGTTCAGTCCTTTGATAGCCTGAGGGCCGGGGGAAAACACATCTGTGTGGCTCTGTAGACAGCGACTGTGACAACACAATGGTGTGCCTGAACATGCACACGTGCTTGTTCTGTGCACGTGTGTACAACCTCCCTGCACTTGTTTCTGCTCCTGCGAGAGGCCACAGTCTGTTAGCCGTGTACCGTTGGTGAGAGACAGGTTGGCGTTGGCCGCAGTCATTTAGCTGGTGTGTGAAATCGGGGATGACAACAATCGCTGGCGTTGCCAGGCTGGTGTTGGTGGGAGACGGGGGCAGGTTTGGCACACGGCTGCCCGCCTCTGTCATTCACTCAGCGCCGCGTCTGGCTGCCATGCTGCAGCTGCCAGTTAGCACCACTGTCGGAAATAAACCCACGCAGGCTACGAGTCCACCGAGTCGGCGGCTCTGGAATGAACAAAAGACGGCGTCGCTTCCATTGACACCCACGTGTTTATTAGGTTACATGCAAGGCAGAGGCCAGTCAGAAGACAGGTTTCAAGGGGGCCCGAGCGTTCAACCGATAATCACGTCACCGCGTTAATACGGCGACATTAGGAGGTGTCCCGCGAAGCATAGACGGTACAGCCACGAACGACCATCATAACCGTTTATTTCACCAAGCTTGCATGTAGATTTGCTCGATCGTACTGGATCTTACTTGAGATGGATAGGCTGTGACTACTTTTAAAAGGTAAGAAAAACTGGCAGGGAACGACATAAGTAGAAAAACGGGAGTGTGTTGATATTGCGACATACGGTAGCATCTGTTCGACGCGGGTGAATGTTAACCTGTGAAATGCTAACCTGCCGACGTGGGTGAGTAGCTAAACCGCCGACGTGGGTGAATGTTAACCTCTATGCCTAAACCTAACCCAAACCCTAACCTCAGTAGCCGTGACGCGTGTGAGTAGCTAACTTGCTGCCAACGCTCATAGTTGAAAGAATGACTGGTCAAAAGAGCGAGATTTCCCTAGAAAAACAATGGTGGCAGTCAATGAGTTAACCCCAGTGTCCACATTGGTGGACAGGAACGTCAACCCAGCACCACCACCCGATCAGGAAACGTTGGTGTCTCGTCAAGGCACACGTTGAAAGCATGTTGGGGGACACGTCGACCTCCACTTGGAATGGAACCAGTACATTTCAGTCACGGAATGGCCTCTCAAAACGCTCAGCCCGTCCTGCCATATTCACAGCCAAGACATTCAATGTAGATCTGTTTCTCCATTTGTATGCACATTTACAGGTCTAGGTTACCATATAAATGCACACATTTACCCGCATATAACATAAGACACACCTAAACACATTCTCCAGACGACAGGTCTTTGTCAGCAGAAATGCCACATCTACACATCCTGGTGGCCATATTCTGAATGGATTGGAGACGGCGCGAGGCAGCGTGAAAGTAAAGAGCCCGCAACATAAGCGAGCAGGAAATGAGTTCTCATGCGTACACATGAATTTTGAGGGAGATGGGTGGGATAGGTCAAACTACTACGCTCCTATATACAGTATATAATGTTATTTATTACAGCAGGGGTGGGCAACCACCTCATTTTGATTTACCACAGGATCAGACTGGGCTACTTAGGTGATCGATTGAGTTGATTAGAGACAACAATTATTAGCCATTATTGTTTGGTGTTCCTAAAACCTTTCTCCCCTGATAAACTGAATCAACTATATTGTCACATCACAGGTTTTTCAGGTGTAAATAAGTGGGTTGAATTCGTTTTTGTGCAAAGCTAACGGTACGTCATGTTTTGAGAGGGGGAGTAGGAGGGGGCCGGAGGGGGTTCAGGGTTCAGCGTGAGCCAATCTAAAAAATAAAAAATAAAATATCAACATATTATATACTGTAACAACCCTGCAAGAGATCAGGCCGTAACTCGCTCTGCTAAGCGGGCTAGCCTTCTTGGCGTTGCGGGTTGCTTCCTCTTGACTTGTTCTTCTCCTGATTTCCATTCTGAATGTCGCCTTTTTGATTTCCTAAATGGCAAGCGAATTGTTTCTTTAAGATAAAGGATCTCAATCGAAATAATATAGTTGACCTTTGTACCAGTGAACTGTACTGTCATGAAACTGCACCTTTTTCTATGCAAACTTCTAATAAATTCTTCAATCAATCAATGAATCAATACGTGTTCATGTAGGCCTACAGTACGTGTGTGTGTGTGTGTGTGTGTGTGTGTGTGTGTGTGTGTGTGTGTGTGTGTGTGTGTGTGTGTGTGTGTGTGTGTGTGTGTGTGTTAGTGTGCATGTGGGCGTGAGTGTTGGGAGATGTTGGGAGAAAATTAAAGAGAGGAGGGGTGGGGTGGGTAGAATTTGCTTTGTTTCCTTGTTGTCGGCGAATCCTTGGCACGTCTCGCCGATCCGCCTATCTGCCAAGCGTAGGGGGAGCACAGCCCGCAGTAGGTACGAGGCTTTGATCTGAACAAAGCAAACCAGTAAAACGGTGATGGGAATAATCAGATATTACTGGGGCTTTCATCCGTGCGCCTCTCGCCTCGGCTTCATTATGAATACTGGATTTTTGGCTTTAGGCTAGCCACCGAGGACGCACAGTAGGATGCTGAGAACAACTTCATTGAACACTGTGCCTCCACCCTCCCATCCAAACCCTTCTCCACCTGCTATGAGGTCTCTCTTTTATTTTTTTTCTCCTTTGCCCCCGTTTCCCCCACAACCGAACTACAGCCGATTCTGTCCCTGAGATTTGGACATTGATTTTGGGCAGATCGGAGTTCTCCCCATGCCCTCGCACCCTGTTCCCCAATACTGCCTGTATTAAGGAAAAGGGCCCCTCTCTCTCTCTCTCTCTCTCTCTCTCTCTCTCTCCCGCTCTCTCTTGTCTAATTACACCGTCCCAGTCTAATAGAGGCGCCCTGTTAAACAAACAATTGATCCCCACTTAACACATGTACCCGCGTTAGTAAAACACAATTTGCCAATTCGCCAAAGGCAACGAGAGAGGCAGGAGAGAGGGAGACGATGCAGAGGAGATGAGGCGAGGGAGGGAGGGTGGGAGGGAGCCACTGGGGGCCCCTGCTACGTGAGAGGAGGAGGGGGAGGAAGGGGGGGATGCTGGGGGGAGGCGGGAGTGGGAGATGTGGACGGAGGAGGGGGGAGAGATAGAGGGGGAGAGGGAGGTGGGTTTGTCTGTGGCTGTGGATCCTTGCTGGCTAGCTGGCGGTAACGTGCTAGGCGGACTCTTTCATCAACACTAATTTGACTGTCTCACCGCCTCGGAGGAAAGGACTGCTGTCCTTGTCTGAGTGTGTGTGCGTGCACATGCTCGTGTACGTCTCACCCAGTCTGTGCCTCTGTCTGCATAGTGTGGGTCAGCGGGTGTGTGTGTGTGTGTGTGTGTGTCTGTGCACGAGTGTGTATTATATATTTAGATTTCTCTTTGCATCGGTGCCCTTCTGTGTGTCTCTGTGTGGCTCGCTCTCTGTGTGCGTGTATATGCTTGTGTGTGCGCGTGTGTGTATGTGTGGCAGCATGGGGCAGGTGGGGGTGGCGGAGGGTGTAAGTGGGGCTAACAGATTGCCTCGTTTGGCTTTTTGAACTGCCCAGCACGTTTGGAGAGCAGGAGGAGAACAACAAAAGGTGTTAATGGCTTTATGGAGGACCCATGCTGACACATAGACCATTATCATCCTCATTCACTGAGGAGCTGAGCGCTCGCCCTCCATCTCTGGGGCCACTACACAAGGGTGACCATATTTTCAAAAACCCAAGCCAGAACCCCTAATCACTTAACCCAGTGTTTCTCAAACTTTCACATTTCAAAGCCTCCCCTTAACTCTGACAGCATACAATACACACACAGACTTGTATGGGTCAATTTAGAAAGAAAGAAAGAAAGAAAGAAAGAAAGAAAGAAAGAAAGAAAGAAAGAAAGAAAGAAAATAGACGATCTATTATACGCTCAACATTGTGACGGGGACATTGCGAAATTACAATTAATTCATTTTTCATCAGGATAGGGGACGATTATTTTAGGGCTTAGCACGCCCAGTGACTGCACCTTTCAATAGAATAGAAGGCTGGCTGATAGCTAAACATCTTGGCTGTGGAAGCACTCAAAACAAGTGTCATTATTTTCACTTGTGGTGAAAACTGGGACAACTTGGCAGTGAATGTTACAGATACAGGGCATAGAATTGCAGTAGGTGCAGAAGAATATAACATCACAATAAAGACACTTGCAAACAAATATTTTTTTGCGACCGAAGGTCGCATATACTCTGAAGAATCGTGTCGCTTGAGTGTCCGAAGCCTCGTGACCGTCCTTCCAAAGCCTCTGTGATGTCAGTGTGATGTCAGCGAGTTGTGACATCACTTCCTGTACAGGGCAGCTACACGAAATGTGGATAACACTATATATGGAGATAGTCCAGTCCATCATGTCATATGGGACTACCGTCATAGAAAGTAGCCATTGTTAGGCCGGAGTCAATGGCTGTCTGTCTGACTGCCAAGTCTGCCATTGACTTGCAGCGCATGAACGCCGCACTGGAGCGTGAAAACCAACAGGCCTGATGGAAAATGATACATGGCCGCAGGCTTTGTGACGTCCCACATCTTATGTGCTGGGCATACTACTAACCGACGCCAAGGACCTCCAGAGGCCATACAAAGAGTATCTAACCCGAGGCCCCTTACTAAGTAGCATACATTTACAACATACCTTCTCCAAAAACATCAATATTGAACTCCATATGTATATGGATACATACATGTATTTGCCAGACCCATGAAATGGGTAGGCCTACATAAGCAAATGTCTGTCCGGGTTTTCTATATAAAGGGTATATATGATGATGACATGATGATGACATGCCTACAAAAGGCATGATGTCATAAATGATGATGACAGACAGGGGGTCTGGCACAACCAGGTTGACCTGGTCTAGTTTTATTAATAAAGGATAAAATAAAATAAAAATGCCATAGATGGGCATTCCCAAAAGCAAAATCCCTTTATGCCCATATATGGGGATTTCTGATGTCATCAATCTCTGGCCCTAACTAGCTCAAAAGCCTGCTTTACTCTGATTTACACCCTACCTTTCCAGATGATGACCTATTGGGTACCAGGGTTGTTAAGTAACGGATTACATGTAACGGGATTACGTAATCAGATTACAAAAAACAGGTAACTTGTAAAGTCTCAGGTTACATTTTAAAATGTGTAATCTGGATTACAGTAAGGGATCTGAATGATGGGGGTTACATGCTGGATTACATTCTCCCCTTGCCCTCATCAATTTTACAAATAAGTTACAACGCCAAGCAATAAAATAATCAAGTCGAATCAGCGTAAAGTACTGCCACTTCGCTTAGGTAAAATTCTGTTGTCCTTTTCCTAATTTCATTGGCTCAATATTCTTGTCTAGTTATCAATGGTAAAACTTGTTTTATTTAATTAAAGCGAGTTTTGCTAAACAGTAATCCAAAAGTAACTGAAAGTAACTAGCAGTTACTTTTTAAATTGTGATAATCAGATTACGTTACTGACTACATTATCTTTGCAAGTAACTTGTAACTGTAGGGGATTCCTTTTTAAAAGTAACCCTAACAACCCTGTTGGGTACACACTTATGTCCAAATATAGAAATCCCAAGGCATCAAACCTAAG
>NC_137816.1:22236407-22261407 GCF_963921795.1 Nannobrachium achirus | reverse complement strand
TGCAATTGTGTGCACACACACAACCACCCACCCACACACACAAACACACACACACATGCACATTCACCGACATACATGCACTTACAAAGGCACACACTGCTGACGGATGTGGACATATAACGAGATACCCCCGTGCACATAACATGCGATATGCACACACACAGGTACGCTGTGTGTCTGCTTGGGTGTGGATGCGTGTTAAGCGGCGGTGGAGTCTTGGTTAGTTAGCGACGGACGCCACGGCCTCCACCTCCACTGGGGACCAACAGAAACACACTGAATGAATGAATGAACAGCTTCAGGCATGTGGTTTAGCACAGTGGTTCTCAAACGTTTCTCGTGCCAAAGACCCTCAAATTGTGTTTGGCCGCATGCAGACCCCCATCTGAAAATGGTTTGTGCCAGGCTCCCCCGGGAGAGAGCATTTATGTTGAAAAGAATTCAAAGATTATTCAAAATCTTCCAACCGTTTTCAAAAATCTTCAAAAATAGCAGTTACTTCTACTTTTGAATAGTCAAAGTGTAAATGGTTAAAGTGGTTAAAATAATTGTGATGCTACATTAACTACTTTTGCCCAAGGACCCCTGAGGTTCCCCGCACCCCACTTTGAGTACCAATGCAATGGTTTAGGAAGTACTCAATGCCACAATGTAGAAATACTTTGTTACAATGTCAATGTCCAGTTGTCAAAATTGATTATAATAAAAAAGGCAAATATCTATACTATAATTTTGCGAATGTCTGTCTGTCTGTCTGTCTGTCTGTCTGTCTGTCTGTCTGTCTGTCTGTCTGTCTGTCTGAGTGAGTGTCTGAGTGAGTGTCTGTCTGTCACAGCGTTTCTCCTCAGTGGCTGGAGCAATTGATCTGAAATCGCATCACCATAAGCATATGAACACACCTGACATAACTGTGAAGCCCGTTTGTCACTTTCACAAATCGTATGCTGTATATTAGCATTTTTATGGTGTATCTACTATCTATTCTGCATCTAGCTTGAGGCACATCTATTCTGCATCTAGCATGAGGCAAAATGTTTAACCAGCTCTGTGTGTGTGTGTGTGTGTGTGTGTGTGTGTGTGTGTGTGTGTGTGTGTGTGTGTGTGTGTGTGTGTGTGTGTGTGTGTGTGTGTGTGTGTGTGTGTGTGTGTGTGTGAGAGCAGGCAGGCAGGCGGGTGTGTGTGCAGGCGGGTGGGCGGGCGGGCTGGGGGGGGGGGTGTTGGCTGGCCCTCTTTCAGATGTTGTCATGTAGATCGGTACACAGTATCTCTGTAGCCTTTAAACGAAACGGGTATTTCTTACATTGATGCTCCTACATATTATCATGCAAGCACCAGAAAGTTACTTTCCATCCCTCATATACTGTGTGCACAGTGCACACCCCATAACCCACACACTGCACATCATTTCAGAGCTCATATCTTTGAACGGGTAAGGACTAGTATATGTAAAGAACCAAAAGTAAAAGTATTGATTATTTCGCGTGTCCCATTTCACAAGTTTTCAAAAATTATACAAATATTTTGAAAATCTACAAATTCAGAATTCACAATGTGTCCCCCATCTTAGATGAGCTATTTCAAATACCAAAGAAGGCCTATATTCTATAAGTGGTTAAGTAACTAGTAACTAAAGCGGAGTAAGTATATCTGCCTGTCTGAGATGTAGTGGAGTCGAGGGAAAGTATTGGAAGTACTCCAGTAAAGTAAAGAAGATTCCTCAAAAGTGTACTTAAAGGGATGCACCCATTTTCAATATTGAACTATATCATTAATATACCTTAGAGGAGTTGTGTGGAAATAAAAAAAAAAGTTCCCCCCTTCTGTGTTGCCTAGAACTGGAGGATTGATTTGGGGGTTTGTATTGTAAATCACACTGAGATGACATCACACCGGTGTGATTTACAATACAAACCCCAAAATCAATCCTAGGTATATTACATAGGATTGATATTAATGATATTAATGATATAGTTCAATATTAAAAATGGGTAGTCTTCCCCTTTAAGTACATTACTTGGGCAAATGTACTTTTTACACCACTGGCTAGAGGCAGAGAGCACAGATATAAAAAGCTAGATACCTCATCCGCCGCTGCAGTTCATATGCGCGTTCATATATGGTAAAACAAGACTGGCGGAAGTGCGTAACTGTGGAACTGTGGAAGAGATGCCTTCTGCCCCCTGCAGTGGGAAAGAGGGAGTCTTGCATCTGATTGGCCTACCGAGCATCCCATTCTGTGATGCACAAGGAAGTGTCCTTCAGAATTCCGGAAGCTTGCCAGTCCTCTTTGACCAAGGCCCCAGAGCCGGAGGAGGCGTCTACCTTTCTATGTCTATGGCAGAGAGGGCCACACTCACATGTTGAATGGATTACCCATGGTGCATCAGCAGGTGTAAGTATGTGGGCAAGTTGTCACCTTTTCACAGGTGCTGTGTGTTTCGTTTTGTGTGTATTTGTGCTTGCATACAATGTGTGTGTTTGTAAGATTGTCTACGTGGGTTATATCTCCACGTTCAGTATGTGCACGTATGTATGTGCATTGATGCATTTGTCTACATGTACTGTGTCTTCGTGTCAATGTATTATGTGTGTACCAAAAAACTAGTGTATCTTTGTGTGTCAGCAAAAAAGTCAGTGTCGTGTGTGTGTGTGTGTGTGTGTGTGTGTGTGTGTGTGTGTGTGTGTGTGTGTGTGTGTGTGTGTGTGTGTGTGTGCGTGTGTGCGTGCGTGCGTGCGTGCGTGCGTGCGTGCGTGCGTGCGTGTGTGTACATGCAATGCGTGGGGAGTTCCAGCCTATCAAACACTTTTCAAAGCCTTGATTTCCCCGGGGGAAACGACAGAGGTCATCTCATCGGCGAGCTGGGGGATGAAAACAACATTTGCATCCGATTGGTCACGCCCACCACATTAAAGTTTTAGCCAGACAAAAACACGTCAAAGAAATTTACATCGCCGCGCTGACAGCGGCCGACACAGCCCATTGCCACTTCCAATTACCAAAGGCCCCGAGTTTATACTCGGCTGCGCCCGGGTGCCGCGCACCGAAAACAGCAGATCTACGAGCTCACGATGAGTTGCGCCGCAACTCGCCGTGAGCTTGTAGAGCTGCTGTTTTTGGCTTTTGGCGGGCGATGCCTGAGCGAAGTATAAATCACCTTTAAGGCTACTTTTATTGCGTGTGGACAAACTCCAACCTTTGCATTCATTCACGGTATAAAAAAAAACAACCATAAACATAACGGAGGAGAGATATTTTACATCCTTTGTCACCGGGCATTATCACCCTCTCCATCCGTTCTCGGGTGTATCAAGCTGCCAATCAGAATTAGGGAGTGGGCTATAGCAAGGCGTGAGAGATGATTTGCCCGGGCTCAGACCCTCCCTCCCTCCCCGCCCCCCCCCTCCCTTCCCCTTGCCCTCCCCTCCCCGGTGCGCTTGGATTTAAATAATAAAAGAGAGATTTCGCTCTTGAGGCCCTGAGCGTCCGTGCCAATAAGAGAGCCGGGGAAAATGGGAAAATGGCCGATGAGAAATATAACTGCAAATTGAGGGTATAATGAACACGTTTAATATTTCATTTCTACTGGATGGAAATATCTATAGTGGGTGGGTGGCTCTTTTTTTCCCCCACCTCCTCTCCAGTTTTCTTTTTTGAGGGGGGGGGGACTTCAGAAACCCTGAAAGCATTTCATCCGGCGGCCGCTGAGAGAGAGAGAGAGAGAGAGAGAGAGAGAGAGAGAGAAGGGACAGAGACAGTCTGACAGGATAAAGACGGTGATCATTTACAATTACACTCGGCACACAGTCCCCCCTCATCTCATCATCCTCCGCAAATCAACAGATTCGTACCATGAGAGTGTCTGGCCAGGAGATGAGAGATCTCCATCTGCACCATGATGGTTATGGCAATGCCGCTCTAACACTACACCACCTATAACAGTAATCGCCAGCAGATATTACCCATTGCCCCCTTTTTAAAAGTAAAGCTATACCCCCATTACGCCTACCATTCAGTCTATGGCCAGGCACATATTCTATTCTGAATATACATGATTATTTCATTTCTCATACTAGATACACCACAGATGGGGACTTTAGAGAAAGCTGGAGGTAGCCGGATATTTTATCTGTCAGTGTGAATATGCACACAGCAAGAAAAAGCCTTGTGAGAATGATATCGCTTCCATCTGTCCTCCTTTAAGCAGAGGAAATCTATTAATGTGTGGTCTGGTGCGTTTAGTCTGCGTTTCTCCAGAATTGAAATTGCATTAAATCCTCTTTTTAGACATTACTCCGTTATTTAATGGAAGCGCTGCTGTTTTCGTTCTTATAGGCCTGAGAGCACTGCCCATTCCCCCCATTTTTTCCACCTCTTAAACGTTTCAAGATCAGAGACTCCTTTTTCGGTACTAAGAAAATCAGATATAAACGGCCACACAAAAAAGAAATACAGTATGTTAAACGAAAACAGGTCGATGGGGTTGTTTATCTTGCATTTGTTTCACTTCTTATTTTGAAAAGGAGCGTCTAAACCGTGCCAGGGCCGGCCGGGGCCCGGTCCGCTTCCAAGGATTTAGCCAAGGCGGTCCACTTTGTTCGCCCGCATGGTTAAGTGCATTTGATGGGCTTCTCTCTGTTTCTCCTCTCCTCCTCGCATGAATATTCACTTCAAATGTATATGAGGATGAAGTTAAGCACACTATTCTTTTCTTTGAAAACACTCCCCACAAGAGACAATGTGGAGAAAGCCAATCCCCCCAGCTCTTTTCTTTTTTTCCACCTTCCATGGACACAGCCACTGTAACAGAAGATGAAAGGGAGGCCATGCTTAGTTTGTTTGACTTTATACTCAAAGTATTAGGGTTGTTGATCCAGAGCGGGGCGGGACAGGTCACATGACAGGTTTACTAAATACGAGCAAAAAGATCACTGGCAACTCCCAAAATATCTTTTAGGAATTGGATAAGCAGCGCGTGCTGCAGGTGCCTATCGAAAAGGTATATTTTGTGAGTGCAGGAGAACTTTTTGCCCTGTATCAACTTTTTTGAGTCGCATACCTAAGATAGACTAATCGCGTTGAGTCGTGCTCACATTCTGTAAGTTATAAAGTTTGCAGCAGCCATGGCCGTGATCAATCGAATCCTCTTTAAGGCCCATTATGCAGCCACAAACCCCAGTGTCTTTGAAGATTAACACGTATAAAACCCATTGGGGAAGTTGTAAATCTCTGTCCCGGGGTTCCAGCTGGATTGTCCAGGTTGCCAGGGGTGAGGGAAAACTGCGTCATGGTGGCCGACGACGCCCACCATATCAATAATAGATATCGCTGCCTCGCTAAGCTCTCCCGGCTATAGCTAACAGCATCTGTCCGTTCCCTGCCTTAAGTCCCATGCTAATCAAGTCATCACAACAGAGGTACCAGAAAAACATTAATTGACTTACATGAATAATAATTATGATGATGGTAATGATGGTGTCTGTCTGCGTTGTTGAGCAAGTGCGGATTAGTATTACCCGGCTTTGCGGCATTGTGTTCATTAGGGCTTTCCGGATAGATACATTTAGGTTTTATTTATCTTTTTGCTCGAAGACAGCTTCAAAGGCTAACTCTCAGAGCCTGGAATGGGGTCAAAATGGAGACCATTATTTCAACAGCTCCCAAAACACAAAAAAACTCACAGAGAGGGAGAAAGCAGTGGGCCAGAAATAAGAAGAGGATTTGCCTTAATTTGTGTAGTGTGATCTCCTTTTTCCTCCCCATGTTAATCAAGTATCTTTGTATTTAAAATATTTAAAATGTTCAGTTTGCACACACATCTCTCCAGCTCCAGGGTCCATTTGATTTTACTGTTCAAGCGTATATAACTGACCTATATACCCTCAACATAAGAACATTTTCATTTACCATCTGCAAATACAAAAGGAGAAAACCAAACTGCAAACTGTATCAGTTCAGTTGTACTCAGGATTAGTATCATAGTCTTTGCTTTGCTCTTTTCAAGTTACACATTTTCTTATGTGATGAACATGAAATAAATAGAACCGTCCCTTTTCACACGTGACAGTGTTGTACAGGACAGCTAAGAGCTCTGGTCCCTACAGTGAGCTGCTACCACTTTCAGGATCTCATCTACTACTGTCTTTTTTCATGCTAAACCCGATGGCTATTGAGCTTCAGCTCTAGCAGGTACAGACCTAAGAGTCTAGTGTCCTCCCATCCTTCCTTACCTACCATGTGCAAATCTGGGGGAGAGCAAAGATATCGACCGGCTAATCACACTTAACCACTTAAAACCAATATATAAGGAGTCCCTCAGGGCTATAAGCTAGTGTATTGTCTGTTTTTTGTATTGTGGGGAAAGCTTCCGCAGAAAATAGCCGATCGATGGAAATAGCCGACCGACGCAGACAGGACGCGCTGTGCTTGTCGATCTGCTATTTTACTGCGGAAACTTTACCCACAATATGGATGCTGCCGGGGTTCCAGTGGGTAACGTAGCTGGTTTCCTAGTTAACAGAGCTGGCACCGGTGGCGGCCTCCGTTGCGCACGGGAGCTTGTTTGCGTGAGGTAGAGGTATACCTCCACCTCCACCTCCCGACGGCCACCGCCACCACCTTCCCCCGACGTGTTTTCTCTGTGATCTCGCAGTCATGTATGTGATTGGATTTTGGCTTAACAAAAACCTGAAATTACACACCTATTGTGTCACGGTTAAGCCTAGCTTTCACAGGCGATGGGGGCAGGCCCGGCGAGGCTCTCTTGGCTGCCTTACTTTTTTGGGGGGGATCCCGCCCCTTATGTCCCCTTCCAGGTTGCTGAAGGAAGAGCATAACAGGATTATAGGGCTGAGGGGGGGTTTCTGGGAAGCATCGATTGCAGAATTTCGGTGGGACTGGTTAAACAACAAAAAGAAAACAGAGTGGGATGGGGTGGGCGGTGGTGGTCCGACATGGGTCGCTGGCTAGGGGGATGGCGGGGGGATGGCGTCCTGTCCTGGCTGAGCACCTTGGCAGTGCCAGGGTAGCAGGTAACAGGGGGGAAAGGGGTGAGGAGAGTCACCCACCACCCCCCAGCCAACACACACACACACACACACACACACACACACACACACACACACACACACACACACACTCAGGGACCCTGACACCGTACCATCTGTGACACCAACCCCGTCCCCCGTCCCCTCAGGCTAGGCTTATGCTCATCACAGAGATGCTGATAACACAGGGTGTGACTAACATGCCATACAAATCTCCACATCCCAGGCACACAGAGGGACACACGCACACACACACACACACACACACACACACGCACGCACGCACGCACGCACGCACGCACGCACGCACGCACACGCACACACACACACACACACACACACACTCATAAAAGGTCTGCAGCAGGCAGGTTGTCCTCTGCACAAGGAGTGCAGTGTGTGTGTGTGTGTGTGTGTGTGTGTGTGTGTGTGCGTGTGCGTGTGCGTGTGCGTGAGAGAGAGAGAGAGAGAGAGAGAGAGAGAGAGAGAGAGAGAGAGAGAGAGAAAGAGAGAGAGAGAGCATAAGCCAGTGCATGATGATGAGTGGGAGGACCCAGACAGACTAATGACAGGGTGAGGGCTGTATGTGTGTCATGTGTGTGTAATTAAATGTGAAAGTGACAGTGGGCTCACACAAACATGCTCCGGGGGTGAAAGGTAAGTGGGAGGAGCCTGGTGTAGCTGCCCCTGTGCTGCTCCTTTAATGGAGACAGCCTATCATATCGCTGTTGTCGGGTGGAAACCTTGTATGTCCAAAACCTTTTTTATTCATAATTATAAAAAGAAAGAAAAAACAACTTAAAATAGTGGAAATAGCCGATCTAACAGCACACAACACCTCGCACCGCGAGGCATTGTGTGCTTGTGGATCGGCTATTTTCACTAGTTTTTTGCGACAGTCTGAGTCTTACATGATGAGACAGGGCTTTAATTTATGAAAAAACGTGCACATTTGAAACGTGGAGATACGAGGTTTCTGCTGGACAGTGACGATATCTGTGGCTGTCTGGTGGCTGTCGGATGTCCAAAAACTGTTCGGGAATATGGGAAAAATAACCTGTCTTCCAATTGATTCAGTGTAGTTATTAAATCGTATCTTGTTAATACTTTTACTGGTTCAATATGTATAAAAAACCTTTTACTTTCGCTTTTTTTTTTTATTAGCAACAATTTTCACTACTTCTGTGCGAAACTCTTGTATCGTCATACAAGCATGGCATCGATTTACAAAAGAAATGTAAAGAAACAAGTTGAGTTGCATAACACAAAAAGTTGCAATATAAAAAACAGCTACTAAAGTTGCTTGTAGATCGGCTATTTGAAATATATATATATTTAATATATACAAAATAGTAAACAAAAAGCCAAAGAGGTTTAGGGATAAGAGGAATACATAATTGGGCCAACATTCTGCCCCCACATGTAACACACATGCAAACAACCCCTGTGAGTGTTGAATGACATGATGACACTTGAAACATATGGCATTATAAGGTCATCATCACCGCCACAGTGTAAGCTCTTAACCGCTTGAGCCCTGTCATATCGTTGCTGTCGGGCACAGACCTCTTATCTCTTGTGTTTGGCATAAAGTAACGCCCTACTTCATACAGCGGCACACAAAAGCATCAAAAGAAGCAGATCTACAAGCTGTAGATCTGATACTTTTGCTGTTTTGAACATTTGAGGTTTCCGCCCCAACAGAGGCGAGATGGCATTATATGGTCATCATACAGCCCCTTTGTATAAGCATGTAGCCGTTGAGGCTTGTATATTTTGTCTTATGACGAATATAGACACATTGGCCTATATCTACAAGCTCACAACGCATCATTTCATGTGAATGCTAATTTTTAATCAATTTAAATTATTTTGTAACATTTTGCAATTTTTGGAAAATGTTTTTCAAAGCTGATAAAAAATAGGGACACCAAGTTAATGATAGAATCTAAATCATTCATAGCATAGTACAAACAATATAAAGGTTTCTGTGGCAACTACATGGCTATCAATCTATAGAAAAAAATCGAACCTCTGTTCGAAGTGGAGCTGTGTGTGTGTGTGTGTGTGTGTGTGTGTGTGTGTGTGTGTGTGTGTGTGTGTGTGTGTGTGTAGCACCTCTCTGGTCACCCAGGATCATGTGTACCGATTTTTGTGACATTTGAAGAAAATATGTAGGAAAAGGAGCAAAAAGTGTGTTTTGGAGAAAATTCAAGATGGCGGAAAATCTATCCTAGCGCAAATGGGCGTGGCCTGTATCGGGAGATGCGTCTTGACCCAAGGAATCCAGGGAAAAAAGAATTTAAATTTTCCGACCTACGGTTCAACAGTTACAGGCCAAAACGTAAACTGGGCTGTTATAGCGCCACCATGAGGCCAAATGACACTATTATTTTTTACTTAATCCTTGAAATCATTATGAACCTCCTCTCCAAGTCTTGAAACTGTAGCCCCTATGGTTTGCGAGAGAAAAATAATTGAATGTGAGTTTTTGCGATTCCCATTATAAGTCAATGGGGAAAATTAATTCACTAATAAATTAATATCAATTAAACTATAGAACCTTTCTCTTAGCAAGTTACTAGCACACGATTCCCGAGTAAGCCGGTCGATTTGACATATGGCGCGAGTGTGTGGTGCAAAAACTGTGGGAGGAGTAGCGTGCCGAAGTTTAGGCTACAGACACGGACGGACGGACGGACGGACGGACGGAGACCCACACACACGGCCACGTATAGGGAGCTTGTGTTCCACACAGCTCCAAAAAGTTTGTTCTCTTGACAAGGCTTACCAAAAAGTAGGCCAGTGTAAATAGAAAGCCTGCTGACTAAACATTTTTTGCAAATTTTGATTTCTTTACATAGTGGGAAATGTTTTGTGTGTGAGTGCGTGTGGGTGTGCGTGTGCATGCATATGTCAGGGGGTGTTGAAACTACTACTACTAACAAGAAGCAACAAACACCAGATCAACAGCCTCTGTGCGGTGGCGGTTTGGGTTTTTGAAAATATGGTCACCTACGGTACGTATGTTGAAGCTAGTTGCGCTGTTCTCCAACATGTTCTCCATAGAATTCCCGAGCTTACCCAAGCTTTAACATGTGATTTTCTTAAAGCCTCGTTTAAATCACCATGATAGGCGTTTTATGAAAATATGGTCCAATTTATGTTATAATTGATGTTAAAGCAGGGTATGATGTAGGAGGGGCTTGTGATCATAGGCTTGTGATGATTCTTCTTTGTGTGCTATTTTGCGGCAAGCTCAACACCACATTCTCCCAAGTATCCCTGCGGTTACACGTGACCGTTGGCAGCCAATAGCATTCGAGATGGTACCATTTCTACCAATGAACGTTGATTTCTACAATGATGGCGGCACTCGTACAAGGGCCTAAAAAGTGTCATTTCCGCAGCATAGAAACCAATGGCTTCCCACCATCCATATTTTTTACAGTCTATGGTCAGAATGGACCAGTGATCACCCAGGGTTTCACAGTGTGTCGTGGCCTGGGGCAGCAATAAGACAATGTAGGCGGAGCTTAGGAAATGATGGCTGACCCTCGCTGCCCTCCCCTTTCCTTCATATTCAATCCCTCTGTTAACACTTTACACACGCACACACTTTACACACGCACACACGCACACACACACACACACACACACACACACACACACACACACACACACACACACACACACACACACACACACACAGCTATCATTCTTTCTTTCCTACCTTCTGTGTGTGTGCGCACGCACGTGTGTATGTGTGTCCGTGAAGTGCATGAGTGTGTGCACTCTACCTTGCCAATACACACAGAGGGCCTCTTGGACCTGTATCCTTGTTCACTTAACTGCCTGCACAACACTCCATAATGACCTCCCAACCCCCCAGACACACGCACACATGCGCGCGCGCGCGCACACACACACACACACACACACACACACACACACACACACACACACACACACACACACACACACACACACACACACATGCACACACGCGCTGTCCTCCCGGTTGCGTTTCCCCTTCCTTGGATTCATTGCGGCTCCTCATTATGAAGACACAATGGGCAGCAGCGGCTGCCTGGCCCAATACCACTAAAGTATAAATAATGCAAGGTCAGTGTCTCTCTCCTCTCCCTGTGTTCTCTGCTGCCTCCCCAGAGGAGGGGGCGGGGTCCAGCCCCTTCACACCCGCTATCTGTCCCCTCCCCGTTCCTCCTGTCTCGCTGCAATGTCCATCTATTCTGCTTTATTTCACTCCATTCTCTCCATCTCCACTCTCCTCTCCTCTCTCCCCATCTCGGTCTTCACTTTGTTTATCCTCATGGCTTCTCTCTTCTCTCCTTCCCTTCCCCTCCTCTCTCTTTTCCTCTCTACTCCTCCATCCCTCTGCTCCCTCTCTCCTATATCGTCACTGTCTGGCAGAAACCTCGTATCTCCAAGTTTCAAATTTGTACATTTTTTCACAAAGTAAAGCACTGCTTCATCATACAAGGCCGTCGCACAAAAGTAGTGAAAACAGCTCATCTACAAGCACACAACGCCTCGCGGTGCGAGGCGTTGTGTGCTTGTAGATCGGCTGTTTTCACTCGTTTAGTTCTTCTTTTTTTAATGATAAATACAGAATGAACGGTTTTGGACATACAAGGTTTCCACCCGACAACGACGATATCCACCCATCATCTCCTCCTCCCCTACTCGTCCTGTCCTCCCTCACTCAACTCTCTCTCTCTCTCTCTCTCTCTCTCTCTCTCTCTCTCTCTCTCTCTCTCTCTCTCTCTCTCTCCCCCTCCATCCCCAGTGAAGTAGTAACCAGTAAAAAGGGGGTGGGGTGGTGGTTGAAATCTAGGCTCCCTAGAGCCAGGGGACAGCTTATCCTTATCGGGATTCAACCTGCTTATTAGCTCCTCCAGGACACAACCACGTTCTTCACTTAAACACCACCATCATCCCCCCCTTGACCAATTTTTGTCTTCCCGTGTTCCTTTCTCTACCTCCAATATACTTTCACCACTGAAGGCTTAGCGGCACAACCATGTGCACGGCGGCAGCGGCGGCGGCAGCAAGATAGCAGTTAAGATGCTCGCTCCCGAAATGACACACGCCTCTGACACTGTACCCTCTAGGATCCCACCAGAGCCTTTCCTCCTTCCCCTCCTGTCGCCCTCGTACACTGTCCCTCCGCACGCACACACGCACGCACGTGCACGCACACACACACCCCTCTCAGCTTTCCTCGCTCGAAAGTGGAAAATAGAAACGAAAGAAATAGAAATAGACTGCCCATGTGAGGGCTGCCTGGGCAGGGGCTGGGAGGGAGGCATGGAGAGAACGTTTTGTTCGTGGATGTGCGGGAGGTGAACTCGGGGACAAGCCTGGGAGAGGAGCGAGGCTAATTCTGTTTGTGTTGCATGGTGAAATCAGAGAGTGGCAACGAAAGGCGTAAAACACTTTGATTGCAGCTTATTATTGTATCCGTCCTTCCGCCGTTAAATTAGATGACGACAAGGCAATTAGATGAGGACAGGGCCGCCATACCGCAGATTCCCTTGGCCGGTGGGCCCCCCCATCTGAAATGCTAACCGGTGGGGTGACGGAGGCTCGGAGCGATGTCGTATGTAATGGACGGACGGAGGAAGGGAGGGGAGAGAGATGGCGTCTAGGGTCAAAAACAGCCCTGCCAGGAGGCCCCCCCTACCCATCCCGGGCCTTGGACCATCTGGCGGGCCCCGGGAGCTGCCAGGATCTGCCCCGCAGAGCTTCTGAGAAGCAGCAGCCCTGCTTACCCCTTACCCCTACCGACCCCGGCACCCAGCAGGTCTCCACAACATCTTACCCATTAAAACGCTCCGGCACAAATCCCAGTGGCCGTCGCTGAGGGTGTGTTTTGTTTTTAGTGGTACTCAAGGACTTGGGCTTGTAAGGAGACATTTTATCTACCTAAAGAGGAAAATGGCGTTTCTGACTATAATTGGGTGCTTGAGCAGGGCAAAAAAGGATTATGAAGGACGAACACCGCTGTTACTGTTTGTGACCATGCTGAATGGTAAGTGTTTTAGGTGTCTCCCAGCCTGGGACTCAAAGCTGACTAAGAGTTTATCCCTGAGTCGGAGACCTGAAAAAAAGAAAAAAAGTTTTATTTGCACTTGCATTTAATGTACATACATACATAAATGTATGAGTGTATCCTTTACAACTAATAACTAGTATCTTCCAGATATTACCCCTCTCCCCCACTATTCAACACATATCGCATTTCTGTCCTATTGCCAACTTTATTTATTTTCTTTTTTTTAACCCAGCATTATAATTATTAATATCTTGTTTTTGGAACATGCAACACCAACATGTCACTGCTTGCACCCATGTGAGTGAGTGACAAATCAAACGCTTTGTAAATCTAGACTCCTTCATAATCTGTTCAGATATCGTTAAAGCTATTCTGACGACAGCCGTCAACAGTCATTAAGCGGCGGGGGTAAATATTGACAAAGGTCGATTTTAGCATCAACATCACAGCCAGGCGGCGGGGGCTGCTTTTCCTGATACGTCGCTGTGTACAGGGGCCTGTGCCAAGTGGAGGAGGAGGATGGATGGATGGAAGGATGGATGAATGGGTGGATGGGGGGGGGGGGGGGGGGGGACAAGTCAAGTGGTGGACGGTTTCTGGGTAACTGTACGCTATAGACAGGAGACCTCCCGCTGCCCCCCACCCCCCTGGGCCCTCAGGGAGCCAGTGAATGCCAGACCACCATGTGGAGTCTTAAGATAGACCCACTCAGGCGGCAACAGTGCGGGGGTATCATATCTCTGAGATCCTTACCAGAGACAAGACCTCCTGAAACAAGTGCACCCCGACCGCGGACTAGTACTGACGCAGGAGGGGGTGGGGGGTCGGGTGGGCCGGGCCGCGGACACATACACTTGCACGCGATCCAATTACTCATCCGCCCTAATGGACATCCATCATATCCTGACGAGGGGGGGACTCCCTCCTGAAAATAAATGTATATTTAGGAGCCCTGCCGCTGCGGGGGGGAGGTGGAGGAGGAGGGGGGGGTAAGGAGGGGATAGTGTTGCGACAGCCACTCCGGAGGGTCTAAAATTAACGGCTCCCTTCGGTCGTCACTGGAGAGACACCCAAGCCCTCGGAGAACGGTGAATTCCACGGCTCGCCTCGCCACGTCCGCCCCAATTCTCACCGCCGTGCCGGATGAGTGCTCTCCGCGTTAGTGGCGGGGGCACAGCAGCCTTATGGGAAGGTATCGCTATCCACACATGCTAATTTGCACTGACAAAATGGCAACATCCTTAACCCAAAGAATGTCAATCTAATTTAGGGATCCAGCCATATAAAAATAACGGCCCAATGGTGGCAACTAATACCTTTGGCCAGTAACAGATTATTATTATTATTTATATTTTTTTTTTTATTTCACCTGTGTGATTAGTACACCATTCATAAGGCACAAAATGATTAGTACACCATTCATAAGGCACAAAATAAACTATATAATTTCCAAGTAATGCTGCAAAGTTGAAAATATACTACTTGTGGGGGCGCCCGCTGGCCTACTGGTCCAGGGCGGCGCATACCACTTAGGCATTGCCGCATAGGCATGGATGCCTGGTGGCGTCGCCGGTTTGATTCCCGATCCGGACGACCTTTGCCGCGTGTCGCTCCCCATCTCTCCCTCCATTTCCTGTCAGTCTACTGTTCTATCAATAAAGGCATAAAAGCCCAAAAACTTCTTTTCTTTTAACATTTTGTAACATTGTGACATGTTTTGAGCTTGTAGACCGGCTATGTTTGCTATTTTTGAATTTGAAAAGTAACAGTTTTGCACGTATGAGGTTTCCATCCGACAGTGATGATATGTGCCCACTGTGCAGTATGTGTGTGTAAGTATCTATTTACATGTGTGTGTGTATATATATGTACTATGTACATATGAGTTATGGCTGCATGTGTTTGTGTGTGAGTGCATATACAAAGTATCATGTGCCAGTATGTTCGATGTGTTTAAATGTCGAGGTAGGTGTTTGAGGGCTGCTATATGTGCGATTGTGTGTGTACTTTTTTGAGCAGGTTGGAATGCACAGATATCAATCCCAAATATGACCCTTTTGACTCTGACTAATCATGTTTACAGGAGCACAGCAATAATTTCTGGGGACTGTCATCCTCGTATTCCATTACTGAGCACTTGAAATATTTTGGATTCGATTCAAGAGCCAAAGCGTGTTCTTCCCCACCGACTGCACTCAGCGTGAGTCAGTCTGGATGGTAGAGTCAGTGTAGCTTGCTGTCCTGAATGTGACAAGGCATTCTGCTGAATAGGTATACTGTCATTAATTATCATAAATAAACCCCTCGGTTTGATCTTTCAAAAGAAAGTTGTAATGACTGAGTAAATGGATCCTTTGAGAAAGCCGGGTTCAAAGCCCACAGGTGAAAACAGGTGATGTGATAATGGAGTTTCAAAGTGCTCATCATCAGGCCTGAATGAAAACTATGATCACCGGCAGAGTGGAACCAAGTGGGCCCGCTTTCATCTCTGTGGGGGATTCACCGCTATTGATCACAAACAATAGCCCAATACACCCAAGGTGAACCCAGATAACACTTTGATTCCATAGCACAATCCACAAATAATCCCCCCCTTTTCCTCTCACCTCTTGTCTCACACACACACACACACACACACACACACACACACACACACACACACACACACACACACACACACACACACACACACACACGCACTAGGTGTGATGCAGTCACACCATCAGATAGTGTTAAATGAGGAACTAATGAGAGCTGACAAGAGACAGACCAATTAGACCTCATCAATTCCTGCCATCCCTCTCTCGAGGTGCCAACAAACAGCCCAATCCACAACCTGATCACTCAGAGGGTGACACCACAAACAAAATGGCTGCCCAACCCCAAATCACCCGACGACATGAGGCAGGAGACCGGGAGACTTATAGCCCACCCTTTGGCCCGTGCACTGGAGGAAGGGTGGAGTGAGAAAATAGCTGAGGACCTCTCATTTTAACCCCTTGACCTCTCACCTTTAGTGGCAGCCATTATCGAGCCTGGCTCTATCTAAGAGCCACCCAGGGACCGGGTGGGTCGGTGGTTGGTGGAGGGACCGGCTGGAACGAGAGCCGTGGCCGGGGGGTAAAGGGTCCCGTTCCGTGGGCCCTCCGCCCAACGGCCTCCGCTTCCCTGGGCGAGCGGCATTTATGACGCCCCTCTCCCTGACGAGTGGGCCTCCGAGCGGCAATAAATCCACGCTGGGACGGGCGATCGCGAGATATGGGTTCCCGGCTGTCACAACTTTCACCACAAAGTGAGCACCTGATACATCCGCAGGTCCCCCTGAGGTGGGGAACAGCATTATTTCTCCTCCCACATTGGAAATCAATGAGCGGGCAAATTATTTATGGAAAATATACTCTGTGTTGAATTACTGCCGCTGGAGGCCGCGGGGGATTTATACAGCGGCACAGCGGCACAAATCACGCGCAGGCTATAGCATCTCCCCGCTGACAGGTGACTGAGGCAAAGCAGACAGACAGGGTGAAGTGTGTGTGTGTGTGTGTGTGTGTGTGTGTGTGTGTGTGTGTGTGTGTGTGTGTGTGTGTGTGTGTGTGTGCGTGTGCGTGTGCGTGTGTGTGTGCGTGTGTGTATGTGTTTAGTATGCTGGACCATTCACAACTTAACTCTCCCTCCAATTCTTATAACCACACATGTAGTTGAACACGGCACATGCACACACACACACACACACACACACACACACACACACACACACACACACACACATGATTTCTCAACTTGAATTTATTTGTTTATTTATTTATTTATTTTTGCTGTCTCTGAGTCTTGCTGTTGCCATATTCCATTTACGGCTTATGTAATTCTTTGTTTTTAATGATTTTTTTGTTTGTTTGTTTGTTTTGTTGTTGTAAGCTTACACGTAACCCATAGTATGAGTGACGTTTTCTAATGGGGGTGGACAACCACCTCTTTTTGATTGACCAGGTGATCCGATTGGGTTATTGAGTTAATCACTTGAGTTGATCAAAAACAACCGTTCACGCCGTCCTACAAAAACAATCACTCAGGCCTGGCGGTTTGAAAGTGAAACCCAGCGGCTCACAGTGGAGTGGCACAGCATGAATGGCCCTGGCCCCTGTTGCATATGAATGGGTGGGGTGGGGGGATGGGGGGGCTGGTAGCTCCTGTTAAGTTACAACTACTGTACTAGACTACTGCTACTTTAAATCCACTGCTAATGACATACGAGACGAGACAATTGTATTGAGAACGAGCTCAGGGAGAGACGCCTTTCCCTACACATCTGCTAGATACTTTATCTATTACAACGATGGTCCCATTTGTTTTAAAACCTCCTCTGGCCATCGCCGCCTCATGAAAGACGATCGTCTTCCTCTGTTGACCCACTTAGGCCACTGTTGATACAGCTATTGATTGTATCTGCTTGCCTCTGTCACAACACAGAGTCACCATGAGCAGCGATGGAGCAGATCTGCCTTCTCAAACAATCAGGGCAACACATGTACAGGGAACCGCCATCAGCCAGGGTGGCCCTCAGACCACAGATCACAGTAATTAATATGCCACACAACGTGAAATATCAAAGAACACACACAACTAACTCCCCACGGGATTCTGACGTGGTGACAGTGAGGTCAAGACGAGTCTAATGTATTCACACAGCCCTTTTAATGAGCAGGGTCATCGCAACAGTCCCTTTAAAGAGCAACAAAGGACATAACGCATAACACACATAAGAATGAGGGAAAATAACGCACATATTTTTAATTGCAACATGAAAGGTCAGAGCTGGGTTTGTGTGGGGTTGTTGGCGAAAGAGGTTTTTGAGAGGAGAATTGTGAGCAGAAGCCCAAAAGATGCGACTAACACGTGAGCACTTTAAACCTACATAAACATTGGCTATTTGACAATAGCCGATCCAGATAGATCTGCTATTCTCAAAAGAATCTTGTGAAAAACATTTTTTAAACATTTTAACAACGCCAATCTGGTACGGCGGTCCCACTCCCTGGCACAACATGTTTTCAGATGGGGATATACGGACAACAAAGGCTAAAATGTAACAGATGCCACTGCCAGGTCATTGTTGACCTGGCAAAATGTCTGAGAACCACTGGCTTGAACAACATTTAGGAAACACACCCAAATAAGCAACTATACAATTTAGAAACAAGCCCCCCTCCCCAACAAAACCAAAAAACGCCACCCGGAACTACCAATATTTACAAGCGACTTAACAGGAAAACAAGCCAAAAGTCGCTTGTACAATTTACAATTGGTAATACATCAGTACATTAACATCAATATATCAAATGCAAAGAAAAATAAGGTTAATCTAAGAAAAACATAGGTAGACCAAGCACCTATTCAGTAAAAACTTCATAAAAATACATCATAGTAATTGTAATAAGCAGACTTGGTAACACTGGTGAGGAGCTTGGACTGGAAGGAGGAGAGGGTGTTCAGAGCCCTGCAGAGCCTGATTTACGACGGCCAGGGCGCAAGGACTCTCTCTGATCACAGCCTTCAAGTGCTGTCCCTCTGTTATTCTTCCTCCTGTGAGGAACACTTCCATTCCACACAGGCCAGCACTGACAGAACCCCCCGAACCCCCCATATCCCATCTTGTCTACCTCCCACTCGCACTCCTTTAGCTCTCTCTTACGACCACATTTATCATGTCCCCACATTATAAATCACTCTGGTTATAGTGAGTCTGATAACTGTAGCATCGCTGGTGAATGGCTTCTCCTCTAATCTGCCTGCCAGACACACACACACAGCCTCAAAGGCCCGTCCAGACCACCATGCCTGTCCTCCCCAATCCCTTTGGGCAAGCCACTACCACTGTGAACATTAGCCTAGCCCGCTATAGCTTTAGCTTTTAGCATAACTAGCTGTCACAGAGTTTGACATTTTGTTTCGCACAAAAGAGAGAGAGGGGCTTTGGCTGCCGAACAGAGGGGCCCCAGTGAGCGAGTTCCCCAAGGCCCTTGCCAAATCTTATACACTGTCACAAGAGTGTTTCAGCTGCTTCACAACAATCATTTCCAATTTCCCATAGTCAGTCAACACGTTGAAGAGAAGCCATGGAAACAAAGGGAATCGTGTGGCCACCCAGGGAAATCTATGTGACAAGTATACGGACAAGTTTGTTTAAACCTGCCTGGCAAATTGGTTGTTTATTCAACAGTGCAAGAGTCAAGTTGCGTTGCATGAGCACACTGAGAAATAATGTAGCCTACTTATTTTGGGAAGACCATGGCCATGAAAGTAATGCAACTAGTGAGATAACATCGTATGCTTTCCAAATCCATAGGCTACTTGATCCTGGTTAGCCTGGCAAGAGTCCGAATAAAGTGACTTGAAAGTTTTGCAAATTGTGGGCCACAAGAGGTCCTAGATAGATAGAAATCTTTATTAAAGTGTCACTCCGCAACACACATTGAAATACAAATACACAGAGTAAAAGACCACTCACACGTTGTGAGACACCACAAACTACAAAAACTAAATACAAAACAAATGATATACCAGAACTCATAAAAGACAGTTGTCTATTAAGGATGATGTGGCACGCCTTGCCACCTCATCGTTCTAAGAAGGTAGCTGGGAAATGAGACCCAATGTCATGGGCAATGCTACATCATTTGTGTGTGTGTTTGTGTTTGTGTGTGTTTGTGTGTGTGTGTGTGTGTGTGTGTGTGTGTGTGTGTGTGTGTGTGTGTGTGTGTGTGTGTGCGCGTGCGCGCGTGCGTGCGTGCGTGCGTGCGTGCGTGCAAATACTGTATGAGTGCGTTGTCATCCTATATGACTTACGAGCACAAAGGCCATTGGTTGGAGTCCTGTCCCAAACAGGATGTGTCATGGGGGGATACACAGGGAGCTTCCAGCATGGGGGTCCTTCCCCCACACAGCCTCCAGTGGACAGATTTATCATCCAGGGGTTAAGGGTGGGACGCAGGCCGAGGAGGATGGCTTGTTCTGGAAGGGTGGCGGTGGAAGTTTGCTTTTACGTGTTTTCTTTCCTCCCCACTTGAAAAACAAGGAGTGCGTGTGTGTGTGTGTGTGTGTGTGTGTGTGTGTGTGTGTGTGTGTGTGTGTGCGTGCGTGTGTGTGTGTAGGTGTGTGTGTGTGTGTGTGTGTGTGTGTGTGTGTGTGTGTGAGCTCCTTGCAGGTTGCTCCTGGAGGGACCAGCGTCCATAAAGATCAGGAGCAAGGAGGAGGAGGAGGTGGGAGCTGCAGCCACATGTCTGAGGGAGCGGTAATGCGATCCCCAAGGGGTTGACCGCTGTTAACTTTTACTACTGTAAATACTTCTGCGCTCACTTCTCCACTATGTCTCCCACAATTCCCCCCCAAACCCGGCGACTGACCCCCGGTGGCTTTTATGTTCGCCTTGTGTTTGATTAACCTCTGCGATACACCGCGGGCCCATTCGTACACACGCCCAGCACACACATAAGACCAGTTAGAAACTGCACCGCCGCCGTGAAAGAAAGCTGTACGTATAGCCTATATACCGCGCATGTACACGGACACACATAAATATGATGGTGTCATGTATGGGTTACAAAAACACAAGGCCGTGTATCAACAATACGCCCGTTTGTCACGCGGCAAACACAGAAACACACACGCTCCTTAAAAGGTCACCCTGTGCACACAAGGAAAGGAACACACATATACACACATAAAGGCATACTCATACGTACGTACACATGCATACATGTGTGCATTCACAGTACTGTACGTACATACCGGTACATACTATACTGTTAATACTTTACATAGAGTAATGGATGTATGGACATCCATCCATCCATCCATCCATCCTTTTACATGCATACATACATACATACATACATACATACATACATACATACATACATACATACATACATACATTAGGGATAGGACGATATGAACATTTCATATCACGATTATTGTGACAAAAGAAACCGCGATTCACAATATTATCACGATAATCAAAATCCATTATCCTGGGGCAGAACATTTGCCAAAAAATAGCAGATCTACGTTGTGAGCTTGTAGATTGGCTATTTTTTTGACATTTGATAGAGAGTGAAAAAAGGACTGTATCAAGTACGTATATTAAAAGTACATTTTACCAATTATAGAGAGGTACCCGATATGCAGCTTGTCAAATAAAAGGTGAATTGATCCCAGTAGTGCATGACGGAGGACGATATCACAATAAATTAAATCTCCACGATAATATCGCTTATCGTCCCATCCCTAACATACATACATACATACATACATACATACATACATACATACGTATGTATGTATGTATGTGTATGTATGTATGTAACATACATACATACATACATACATAATGTACAGACACATAAACATACATGCTGTACAGACACATAAATAGTTTTACGTAAAGCAGTTATCCATGATTGACAGCCCAAGTGTAGTCGTATACTAGAAGTACATCAGGCAGTGAGCGTGAGCTACCCAAGGCATATATAGAGTACTGAGCAGACTAGTGCATGTATGTGCGTGTGACATGTGCGTACTGAAGGATTAATTCATCAGGAATTTAACGTTTTCCAAATAATTCCTCAAATCCTCGCTCTTACATAAGCAGGCATCAACGCAGGCTCGCTGTAAGGGGGCAGTGAAAGGGGTGAATCGTGACCTTTGTCTCGTCGAGTGAAGTCTGCGTCGGAGTGTCACACTTGCACACTAACTTTAAGTTGAGTGGCTGACAGCGGGGCGAAACGGGCTCGCCTTTCCCCCCCTGATTCGTTCACGTTTGTGAGTGGATTCGTTCTGTTCGCTCAGCTTGCCGGAGTCGTTCATTCTGAACGCTTCATTAAGGAGTCAGACTTCCCTGGCAGATAGGCAGACGGTGCAGACTAGGGCATTAACCAAAAAGTCGACATGTCGACTCAGTCGACTTCATTACACAAGTCGACTCCCACCAGAGAAAGTCGAAGTTGAAAAAAATTAAAATTATACTTTCTATTGTGAAAATAGCAGATCTACATGCTCACAACGCCTCGCGATGTGAGCATGTAGATCGGCTATTTTCACAATTTCTGCCTCTATATATTTGACAATTTGGACAATGTTTAATTTGACATTTTAGAGGTATTTAAAAGTCCTTAAATTGGCACTTTATAAATGTGAAGATACCCTCTATACACTTAAACTTTATAAAATAATTGGGGGGTCGTGTGTGATGTGATAACGCCATCAAATGATAGAATCGACTTCAACTCAACTTTTTACTGAGTCCAGTCGACAAAAATCACAAGTCGTTAACGCCCTATAGTGCAGACATAACAGGCAAGCAGACAGCACAGACAGCACAGACAGATGGACGGTACAGACAGACAAACAGACAGACAGACAGACAGGGCTGTGTGGAAGAGATCAGTGAGGTAGAGAGCCCCCTGATTGATAAACTCCCTATCTGGCTATTTACGATCTGGCTGCAGGAGAGGCAGGCTTCGCCAGACAGAAAAGCAATTAATCTGCAAACGAGCTGGGGAACAGCCGGCCTGAGCATTGGAGCCTCCTACCAGCGACGCTCTGGAGGGGAGATAAGGCTGCAGACGGCTATTTATTGTACATTTTAATTAAGTGCTTGTTAACGCTAGTTATCTTAACAGTCACAAAATTACCGTTGTAATGCATTTTGTTTGAGGAAAAATGGAGTGGGGGGCTGGAGCACTTTATGAAAGCGGGGCACAGCTTGCCGTCGTTTGAAATCACAGGATAAATTCAGAGGAGGCGGATGCCACAATGATCTAAGCCTGGGCAGCTAATGGTTATTTAATATGGCCATCAGCGGTCCCAAGTCCCCGGCATACGGCGCTCACACAATAGCCTCCAAACCCCTCTTTAACACTTATTTGAGATGACAGGAAAAATGAAACCGTTTGTGCTTTCAATGGAAAAGCAATCATTGGTACATTATACTCCGCTTGCCCCTATCATGCTAATGCTGGGTAAAAATGGCACCAAATGTATTTAAAGGGCTGATGGAGTGTTGCCGTTTGATTCCTGCTGGCCCGGCTGATTAATAAAAAAAAAACCTTCAATTTGTATGTAAATGCAACCTGGGCCTCGTATCATCAGCACACCTGCACCAGGAGAAAAATAATAAACTCAAGTTTAATGTGGCAATTATGAGAGTTTATGGGGATTGTGGGGAAATAAGGGGAGGGGGTGGGGCGGGAGGAGGAGGAGAACGAGGAGAGGTGAGGTGAGAGGTGGTGGTGTGTGTGTGGGGGGGGGGGGGGGGGGGGTGCTACAGGAATGACCTGATGCATAAATATAACCCCGAGTGCTTACACATCTTAGATGCTCCTGTTACTCAACATGGATGGATTGGTGGGTAGTAGGTAGGTATGTAGGTGGATAGGTACGGTAGGTAGGCCTAGGTCAGGGATCCCAAACTTTTTCAACTCAAGACCCAAATGAGACGTTTGGCCTCCCAAACTTATGAAAATACATTATGAATTAATCCCTTGAGTCCTATTTCAATTAGTGAATGTAGCCTATTTTAACTATTTATTTTATCTATGTTTTTAAAAATGCATGACAATTTCTGAAAATGATTTGGAAAGTTGGAAATTAAAGTTTGGTATAGTTTTTGCCGTTTTTGTCAGGGTCAAGCATCAGGTTCCGGCAAACACAAACTGTAAAAAATATGCCTCACAGATGTCTCATTCTTGACAAGGTTTTTGTTCTCGGTTGTAAACACAATATCCCCATTGATTGTTCCATCTCTATAGTAATCTAGTAATTACCTGCATTGTGCTGCTGTCAACAGAATTATCCCTACATCGCAATGCTTAGCATATAAAAGCATCAGAATCTGGCCTTCTATCGTTCAGCATGTGCACGGTATTGACCTAACGTCAAGCTGGCCTCAACCCCCGGTAATTGATTTGTGTATTGTGTTGTACTTTCCCTTCCCTCCTTTACATCATACACACACTCTCAGCCTCGCACCCGACTTCCTCCCAGAACAAAGTGAGAGTGTATCGACTAAATGTGAGGGGAGGAAAGATTAAAGGTGGGTATACTCGTTGACTGGAGCTATAGCCGCGGTGGCCGCCTGCTGCTCTCACCCACACACCGGGGGGCTTTGAAGCCAGCTCCTCTCCCCCTGCCCCTCCCTCGCCCAGGCCCAGCGCCGGCGTGGAGAGTCTCACCTTGACCCGGTCGACCTGTCAGGATCAGCACTCCTCCAGCAGGAGCAGAGGAGAGAGGACCCGCTGCATGTATTGACACCAACCCACCAGTCTTCACTCTTCACACAACTCCACACACCAAAACAATCGTGTTGCCCAGTTCACCCTGACTGATGAAACTATTAGAGCGGAGGAGCAAGGGCAGGGAAACTTCCAAGTTACAGATCAAAGCCGCCAAACGGAAAGGAATTTCTATTTTTTATTATTTAACCTTTAACCAACAGAGGCGGTTCTTAACCACTGCGAGCCCCATATACCTCGCTGTACGATCAGATAGTGAAAATAGCCGTTCTACATGCTCACAGCGCGCCGCTGTGCAATGAATAGTGAAAATAGCTGATCTGCAAGCTTATAAGCACATCACTATGCGATGTGCTGTGAGCTAGTAGATATGGTATTTTCTGCAATTTTTAGTATTGTTAAGAATACGTTAACAAAGATGGCGCCACAGTCAGGCCGGTAAAGAAAGGATATAGGGGCCCGAAAACGAACACATGATCAATCGAAACGTTAGAATCACCTGCTCCTTTTGCCACAGTGAGCTCACTGGCCTTGAAGATGTGAGATACACCTGAGACGTGGCACAAAGTGAGAAGGTGACAAACACTGTGCG
>NC_137816.1:22228907-22231407 GCF_963921795.1 Nannobrachium achirus | reverse complement strand
TTATGGAACTCCTGATTTCATCCAACGAATATGCCCCCATGTACAGTAAGTATCAGTCGCTGCTTCCCTGGCTTACTGTACACTGGAGCGAGCGTGGGGTCCTCAGGTTTTCCTCCAACCTTTCAGCCCCTAACGTGGTGCTTCTGACCACTGGCACCACCACCATCTCCACCAATACCACCTTATATCACTGTCACTGCCACCATCTCCACCACTACAACCGTAACCACTCTTAAACCTGTTAACAGGGATGTCCCAGGGAATCGATACTTGTCCCCTCCTTTTTTTTTACAACAAAATTAGACGATATACAAGTTCACCACCGTGCGTAGCATCCTGACGCATTGTGGGATCGTATAGAGCGGCTATTCTTGCACAATGTTCGCTCCACAGTAGGGATGCCAACAGAACCAACGCAGGCAGCTGGAGTGATGGCGCTAACCGGTTAGCTCCAATCAAAGCCTGTTATTGTAATTTTACTGTGTCCTTAACGTCTCCCGACCGCTTCTTGCTCTCACTACCTCCAACCTCTCACTATATGTCTCTCTCTCTCTCCTCTGACTGCTTTATCTGCTACCCCGTTCTCACTCTCCCTTTCTACCTTGCGAGCGGGGTGTTCGCCGAGATTTATTCCAGCGGGGAGCAGCTCCAGCGAAAGGGGCTGGTGGTGTTAGCAATTTATGGTTTAATAAGACTTACATAAGTCTTGCAGGTGTGCTTTACGTTCCCCACCCGAGCCCATTTGGAGGATTTACGGCCCGCCCGTTGGATTGCTGGCTGATTTAGCGGTCCTCTTTCCTGTCCCCGGCCCATGCAGGCCACCGCTCAACTCCTCCCCGCAGACGTCTGGCCCTCCACTGGCCGCAGCAGCCTCAGACCATGGGGTTTGACTGGGGACGCGTCTGCCAAGGAAATACAAGCAGCACAGTAAAGCTGCTGTGTCTGGGCCTTGTCGGAGTGCTGGTAGGGTTGAAATACAGCGTCTAAAACCCAGGTAATGGTGCATGGGTGCAGGCCACCCCCTTGTTAATGTAAGCGTTCAGATACAAATCAGAGTGACATATAAGCCAGGCTCGGAGGTGTCCCCAATGGATATGCCTATGGCGATGATGTTTAAATCAGAACGGGCTATCAAAAGGCCTCTTTCAATCCTAATACATGTGGCTGCTATTGTCAGGGCAAAAAGAGAATAGGCCGCCATCTTGGCTGGCCCCGCTCACCTCCGCCATTGTCGAGACATATCAGGGACACAGGCGCGATGGCGCGCCGGCACGCCGGCTTACACAATCGCTTTTCGCGGGCACAATGAAAAGGCCGCTGAATAGAAATAAGTGTCGCCAAATGTGTGTTATTGTGGCTGGGGCCCCGAGCTCAGCTGTTGCATTTTAATATGGCAACTAAGAACACTGTGTTAATCAGTCTGAACAGCATCTCCAATATCCCGCTGCTGGTTCCGACATGCACAGGAGGCACGTCCACTGAACGGCAGGCTGATGAAAAATGGTGCAATCTCCATCCCCGCTGTTGACTGGTAATTGCTCATCTGGGTAGGCGCTAATTGACAATGGCCTTTAACCCCTCCTGTCTCTTTATTCATATAATCGCACAGGGTGGCCTTGTGCGCTATATGCATGCATGTACGTAGGTAGGTACCGGTAGGTACTTAGGTAGATAGATACTGTAGCTATATGCATGCATGTACGTAGGTAGGTAAATATGGTAGGTACTTAGGTAGATAGATACTGTAGATCCCTGGTTCCCAACCACTGGGTCGGGACCCATTTGTGGGTTGCGGACACATTTTTATGGGTCCCTTAATTTTTGTTTCCTACATTTTTATTTCAAAACATATAAAAAAAAATGTTTCATTAATAAATAAAATAAAAGTCTAAGAAATTCCATAAATTAGACAACAAATGTTTAAGAAGTAGTGAAAATAGGCGATCTACAAGCTCATAACGTGGCGCAAAGCTTTTAAGTTGTAAGCTTGTAGATCTGCTGTTTTCACTACTATAGTTTGGGTCTAATCTCTCTTTTGGGTCCTGAGCTAAAAGGCTTGGTAACCACTGCTGTAGATAGATAGACATAGTTAGATAGTGCACTGCAAAGCTGTGATTTATGCTTGGCATTGTCACGGCTACTTTTTGAATAACGACTCTGTAGAATAGCTGTGGAGTGTCGGGGAGCTGCTGGGAGGTTGTGGGTAATCAGAATGAATTCTGTCAGCCAGCCGCTCTCACATCACAACACAATGACTTTCTGTCGATTCTCCAGACGGCAATATTATAACCACATATGAAGTCATCAATAATACAAGAAGCCATTTAACTGTAAACAGCCAAAGTACATCGAGGCAATCCCTGATGTGCCGGGGTAGATTGTTAGGCACTGTAGCAGACTGGCAGGTGGATAAGGAGTGCCAGGCAGCGTTTCCACTGTGGGCGAGAGAGAGAGAGAGAGAGAGAGAGAAAGAGATATGCTCACCAATACATAGACAGAC
>NC_137816.1:22073907-22223907 GCF_963921795.1 Nannobrachium achirus | reverse complement strand
TGTAGCAGAAAAGAGTAAAAACACAGATGCACATTATGTCCACCCCGAACACACACAGACACAAATACACACACACACACACACACACACACACACACACACACACACACACACACACACAGACACACACACACACACACACACACACACACACACACACACACACACACACACACACACAGACACACACACACACACACACACACACACACACACACACACACAAAGGGAAAGCGTCAACGTTTGCTCTTTTTTTTTCACCAGTCAACTGCAGCATTCTGAATCTACAAACAATTACTGTTGGCTGCAAATAAAACGACACGCAGCCGTGCCAAAACCAGCAGGTTAGAAGAGCTGAGCTGGCCAATCTGCTGGGGGTGTCGCTGTGGCTTTGTTGCCATGTTTTTGATGAACAGCGATAGCTCCGCCAACTTTGCTCTGTTTAAACCGACAACATGCATGAACATACTGTACCTGTTCCAGAGTGCTAATTTGTCACTATCTTTCTAACGCTCATAAAAGTCTTGTTTTCACCCTCAATAGGGTCTATTAAGTGTTGTTCTGGCAATAAACTGGCTAATGGAATAATTTGTTTCAGGTGCCGAGACAATATGCATGCAAAACGTGTGTTTGTGTGTGCGTGCGTGCGTGCGTGCGTGCGTGCGTGCATGCGTGCGCGGCCGCAAATACACACCTACGCACATTTGATTATGGTGCCGCTCACTGCTTGGCACCGTCTTCATTAACCACTTTCAAACTGGCGTCCCTAATTTGGGCATGTCATTACAGGCAGAAACATTCACCACATTTTCCAAAATAGCTAAAACATCCAGTCTGCAAACTCCCAGTGTGTCGTGTCTCGTTGTGAGTTTGAAGATAGACTTTTTTTGCCGTGCAAGACCGCCGTACAACGGTTGTATAAAATAGGGCTTAAGTGGTTAATAATCACAACGTTTAGGTGAGTAAGTCCTTATCAAAGCTGTCCTGCTGAGGTTCAAGTGTTTGCATGTCAGGGCTCCTCTGACCTCAGTCAGTTGGCATGCTGGGCCACTCAATAGGGCTGATTACAAAAGTAAAAGGCCCACGCCCTCCCGCTGCCCTGACCCAGTCTAGAATAGTCTGCCATCACAGCAACCTCGGATCACCATGCCACTCATGACAAACCAGAGTGGTAGAGAGACAAATACAAGGTGACTGAGGCCACATCAGGGGCATATCTATGGGTGCCAGACCACAAGAGATGCATGAACACCGGGTCAGATTCCACCGGGGTGCGGTAGCATCACCTTCCGCGCTGCGTTGCGGCCGTGGTGCGTACGTGGTGTGGCAGCCACTCCAGATCACAGCCATTCTCGTGATTGTAAATTGTAATTCCACCAGACACGTTTCAAAAGCGTCCCAGAAGTGGCAATTTTGTTCGAATTATGGTAGTTTATACAGAAAAGGCCATCAATAGCTTTCTACTTCCACACGTACAATACTGTGCCGAACATGTTGTTGGCTTTGTAATGACGCACCAATGTGGCCCTAGACTTTTCAGTTACAGAAGCCTGGCAGCTGGAAGCTGTAATAATCAGTAATCTATAGGGGGAGTGGTTTAGATGGTGACTACAACCCTATGAGCAGCTTCGATTTTGAAATAACAACAATGGCTGCACTTGAAGAGGTCAGTCAATGCTGATATACAATTAGTTTGGCCGTCATTTGTCAAACTTGCACGTAGTCAGCAGAATATTGCGGACACAACCACATCAGTAACGTCACATCCAACAGCTTTCTCACATAGGCCATTCTTAGGCCCTAGTACTAAGAATCATATTTTGATGCTGTGTCCCGTACCTTTTGGCGTTAACATGCTGAACATTACGTTATATTTTGTGAGTGCCTGGTTGGAACTCAGAGAAAACACTGTGTTGTGTGGTTATCAGTCAACTGCACCATTTTACCACCCCACTCAAACTAGAGGCCCAAGTCTGTTATGGGTTTTCCAATAACATTCTTGATGTCTGGTATTAGCTATATGGGCCTGTAATCGCTGTCGGGTACAAACCTTGTTTGTCCAAAACCCTTACTTTTCAGGAAGTGGAAAAAAAGAACCTGTGTTCCAATGGATCCAATACACGTGACGTACGTATAGGCTCTTGTTTTGGTGACATGCTTATAAAACCCACAAACAGACTTAACCACTTTCAACCTGGTTGAACCTGCCTCTATTTTGGGCATGTCACTATAGTATAGGCAAGCATGTCCAAAAATTAATATAGCAGCTCTACAAGCTCACAGCACATCATAAAGCAACATAATGTGAGCTTGTAGATCATCTATGTTTTTTGCACGTCACTGTCACATTACAAAGTACAAAATAGAGCATTAATTTGTGGAATGAAAAGATAAAAAGATGAAATACTGAGATACAATCATTTTGCCTGACAGCGACCGTATATTCATCAAAATTTGTCTGAGCAAGTACAGATCATGTGCAGACCCATGAGGCATGTAGCGTTATAGCTCTAGTCCTTCTTTTTCACCAGGTCGTATATGATTGTGCTTGATTTACAGGTAATGCAGCTCATGTGGAAGAATCTCCCTGTATGAGATCACTTGATGTTCATGCATGTACTCGTACATTTATTCCTGATCATGGGATGTAAATTATCAACAAGCACACTGGAGGGGAACTGATTTCTTTTTTTCTGGAGAGGTCAGGGTATCTGCTTTGCCAAAGTTGATGCGTTTATGAAATGTATTACATTACAGTTTGAATCTGCGATCATCCAGTTGTACGAAACAATTCTTTTTAGTAGAACCGTCGATCCAACCAATATGCCCATAAAAGGGTCAAGGACAGAGAGATACAGAGATCTCCATATATGGGCACATACAGTACGTGATTTACGTCACACTGACACGCATAGACTGAGTCCTACTGATGTCATCAGGGATCACTGACACCCTCTGGAATCCCTGATCATAACCTCTGGTTGAAAGTAGGCACACCAGTCATGCTGATTAGAAACCTGCAAGCAGGTCCCGACTGCACTCTCAAGAATGGCACCAGAATGGTGGTAATGCGAATGATGGACAAGGTCATTGAGTGTGAGATTGCAGTAGGCACAAACAGGGGTAAAACAACAAAAACAGGGGTAAATCCAAGAATACCTCAAAATGACAGAGATGATGAGCTTCCCTTCACCATAGGAGACAGTTCCCTATCCGCTTAGCTTTCTCTGTTACCATCAATAAGGGTCAGGGCCAAGAGATCTACTTGCTTCAACCTGTTTTCGCTCATGTCCAACTCTACACAGCCTTCTCCAGGGGAAAGAGAGCCAGCGCCGTAAAAGTTTTCATTATGGATAATGACGAGGGCATTACGCATTACTGACATTGTTTATAGTGAACTCCTTTAATTAGCCAAAGACAATCATTCAAACAGTCTTTTTTTTTACAAAAATGTTTTACTCTGCTGTTACTACTGCTATAGAGACACTTCGCAGACTAGCATTCTATTTTGCCTACCTCACACACTTTGCATTTGCTACTATCTGGATGCATACTGACAAATGACCTTCATTTTTCAACAGATCTTTGCCATTTCCCCCCTGAAACAACACACAGATGCTCCTAATTACTGCTTCACTGTTAATGTTCATACTACATACTGACATACTGTCATCATTTCATTTTAGTACTATTTCCTTTCTTATTTGTATTTATGTTGCAACAAACACTGTCCTATATTACAACATGACAATAAACCATGACATCTAACAACAAATGCTATCTCATTTACATCAACAACTGCCCAACAACGGCCCGAACTTCTAGTAATAATAATTATCGGTGCAAAGACAAAAAGGTGTCCATTTGGAAAATGCGTTAGAAGTGAAAGTGCTAAAAGAAAGAAAGAAGAAGAAACAGCACAAATAACCCCACCCTAGGTATGTCATTAAAGGTCAGAGTCTGGTCAATCTGTTGAGTATGTTAATACTTTGAAGAATAATAACAATAACTAACACAACTGGTGGTAGAAGACTAGTTGGTCTCCCTGCTCTTCTATTGAGAAATGTAGATTTAGATCCTGTGGCCAGGTACAGGACCACTACTGGTTGACAAGAGGTATTGCAGGAAGATAAGAAATTCATCCTCTGCCCAAACAGGCTTTCTGCTATAGAATCAGAATAACATTTTTGGTTGACATCACAGGTTTACATGGTGACATTTGTTTTTGTGCAGTCAAACAACAAAGAGAAATATGTCGAGCATAGGCAAAACAATCTAAGATATTGGCATATATACACATAGCATAATCTACCTGGTGCCGTATATACCCAAAGTTAGACACAAAGGGGGTAGAGTAGCCCCAGCCGGGAGGCAAACCCGGGACCCCTGTAACCTATGGCATGTACGTTACCAGTCAGCCAAAGAGCCTGGCTCGCTAGCGAGCAGCAACGCACACACTGTATAGCCTACAGTCGCCCCCCCTACATGGAAGCGCATCCACGCGTGCCAGTCAGGAGCTAGGCTCGACTGACTGGGGGGACCTCCGCAACCAACACGCTGTTGACTACCAGGCTTTAGGTCTACAATGTCCGAGGAACTGACGGAGCACTCCGACAGTACTTATTTGTGCCGCTGCCACCAATGTAGCCACGGCCAGGAGGCGAACCCGGGACCCCTGTATCCGATGGCGTGTACGTTATCAGTCAGCCAAAGAGCCAGGTTCGCTAGCGAGCACCAACGCACACACCGTATAGCCTACAGTAGCTCCACATAGCAGCAGGTATGTACATGAGAATAGACATTAAGGTGCGTAAGAGCATAGTTAACACTGCTGATACCTATATGTAGCCTATTGAATGTTATTGTATGTGAAACATATTGCAACGTCCACATCTTCCTATCATCCACTTTTTTGGACATGCCCTTGTGAATATGTAAACAGCCTCTGAAGTAGTGCTCTATTATTGTTCCAGACCCTGTCAGCTCCCTGCAGGGCCCAGGGCACCTGGCAGAGGATGACCCATGTTGCTACAGCTGCCTCTCCTTTAGGCTCACTCCAGCAGCAGCAGCTGGAAAGAGGGAGGCTTTGTCTGGCCCAGTAGGCCCAAAGCAAGGGGGAAGCTGATATTTCGCTGGCCGCACCGCCGAATGCTGGGGGCCACAAAAGGGCACCGTTGGCTACCGCTGGACCAAAGCTCCCTGTGACAGCGAAACAACCGCGGTGACTGATGTTATGCGTGTGTTTTGGGCTGTTTCGGCGCACCGTGGCGTTTAAGCACGGCTGGTGGTGGTAGTCTGAATGATATGCGGTCTTGTGAGTGACCGGAAGCGTGATGGGTTCGACTCTCTGGAGCAGATGGGTAAATCTGGGCCAGGAAAATGAATCATTAAACATTCTATCCTTCCCTGTAACAACTGTGAATGAGGTACACTTGAGCTGGGTGTTTAGCCCCCAACTGTTCCTGCGGGCCTGCAGTGGCCAACATTAATATTAAGGATGTCCATAATTACAACACCAGAGGCAGCGCCACAGATCACTTTCAACCCAGAGTCAAAACCAACAAAGGGTCAAACTCTTTTTTCTGCTATACCACCAAAATGTGGAAAGCCTTACCGAAGGTCATAAAGGAGTGTGGATCACTAGCATCCTATAAAATTGCCCTGAAAAATCACTTACAGGCAGCAGCCGTTCGCAACTGGTAAAAAACTAACCTAGCCCAACCCTACCCTCCCCTGCCCCTTCTTTGTATATACTGTTTGTTTAGACTTACTGTTTTCTTTTTTGTTTTTCTTTACATATCTACTGCATAGTACTGTGTTCTATTTGTCTGTCATTCAATGTTATATGAGATACTTCAATGGTTTCCAGTGGAAATAAGCTTAGTCTTTTCATGGATCTCCTTTTAGTAGACCTTGTACCAGTGAACTGTACCGTCATGAAACTGTACCTTTTCCTATGCAAACTTCTAATAAAGTCTTCAATCAATCAATCAATCAATCAATATGGCTATGGCACTGGGAGGCTCCAATGCAGTGCAATGCCTGATTGTCTCCACCAGCCGAAGGCTGAGGGAGAGTATGTTTTCCCCTCCGTCCGTCCGTCCGTCCGTCCGTGCGTCCGTGCGTGCGTCCGTCCGTCCGTCCGTCCGTCCATTTGTCCGTTACCAGCTAATCTCCGGCGCCGTTGGCCCGGTCGCTGCCAAACTGTGCACACACACTCCCTCGACACCAATTCAGAACCTCTGCCCCAAATATTTCAAATGGGCCTGTTCTAGCGCCACCAGGAGGCCGACTTTTGCAAAACTAACTTTTGCCAGTACTCCTACAGATTTTGTCCAAAAATCACGTAAATCAGTAGACAGTATCTCTACAGTCATGTGATCGACATGGATGTGTCAGATTTTCCATATTCCATCCTGATTGGCTAAAACTGGCTTTCAAAGTTTGCAGGATTGGTCAGTTTTGAATAAAATGCCTGAAATCCTGAACGCAGTGTGCGATTTTGGTGAAATTGTGCATGCACATTCCCAATAGGCAGAGGAATAAATGCCACTTAAGAAAAATCAAATCAGCCTCATGGTGGCGCTATAACAGGCCGATTCATGTTTTCACCTATAACTCCACCGATTAGTGTCAAACTTTGTATGCACACTCCTTAGAGGCCAAGGTAAAACCTTTTCCCTGCATTTTTTACATCAGCCTTTTATAGCGCCATCAGGAGGCCGACTTATGTAAAACACATTACATGTCTGACCTGGTGGAGACCTGTGCTCGGAAGAGCACTGCTTCTAGTTTATACATGCTTCCATGCCATGGCCCGCAACGGAAACATGCAGGAGATCTACAAGCTCACTATGCCTTGCGCTGCAATTAGAAGTGCCTGATGCCCAGAAGCCCAATATCACATTTGGCCAGGGGGATTAGCCCTTTGGTTTGATTTCCTATGTGGGAGACCTGCTTTTGAATCCCAGTGGTTACATTGGGGACTCATCTGGGATCAGGTTTCCTGGTGGGGTGGAGAACCTCCTACATCCGGGGTCTCATGCATGATGAAACCAAACATCTACCTCTCTTGGGCAAAGGGGAATCCCCACTGGCCGAGGGAGATACAGTATAGGCTTCTGGATTGTCTTGAAGCAGGGCTACTCTGCTACTGATTTATACTTGGTTGTGTATTGAAAACATCAGCTCTATAAGCTCAAGTGAGCTTGTAGATAATATTTTTGGTGTGTGACAACACCAGCACCAACTACTGTATGGTTCATTTATAATAATTTAAATATTGCAAAAATACCCATACATAGAGTACCTCAAGTTAGCTTGGTGATCTCCTCCTGTGTCTCTCCCTGTCTCCCACTAAGCTTTCCCACTGTCCATCTCATTAAAAAATAAAATAGAAAAAGGGGACTGGACCACCCACTGTTCTTTTGAAACATCATAATAAATAGATTCCCATTCAAACTGTAGAATGTGGCATGATGGAGGTCCTACTCATCAGAGTGAGATCTGTATCCGGACACATCACCTCATCACTTCAATTCATCCTTGTCATCATCAACCCACCGTGGGGGCCAGGAGGACTATGGTATCTCCCTCTCCATGGGATGTCCAGTGATGACTGAATCCTTTCAGATGTCTGCCTCCAAGGGAATAAGCAGGGCCCTTACCAAAGACTATAGACCCGGCTCTATCCATTTTCCAATTCAATCAGGGACAATGACACAGGGACATGGCTAATAACTGGCTAATGATTAGTGCATTCATTCTCAGTCATTTCATCCACGACAGGGTAGCCTATATGAACATTCGTTGGGGCTATTGGAGAGCTTCCTGATTGAATTGAAAGTGTGTTGGCCACACATCACAGTAAGATCCGGTGTGTTAATTTAACTCTCGTAAATCTGGAGACAGAACCTTATGGGTCCAATCCAGCGCAACTAAATTTACACCGGATTTTGCTGCGCAATGCTGCTTGCGTTATTCATATCACGTTAGTCTGTGAATTGCAAAATAGTGTAAAGAAAATGTATTTTAACGTTTTTCAAATTTGAACACAACATCTGGGCATTATTGTGCAAACATTATTGACCATCACATTCAACAGCTTTGACAAGGACTAACTTCCATGGATAATTTCCTAGGACACTGCTTACATAGACGGAACTGTCTTTCGCCACTCCCATTCTCGACTCCCACCGCACCCGACTCCCACTCACTCCCTCCCTCCCCCCCTCCCTCCCCTTCAGTCCTCCCCCTCCTCTCCTGCTGTCACCTCTCACAGCAGAGTCCTGGCAGCATCAAGCCGCCTTGCATTTTAATTTGGCCCTGAAGTTACTTATTTCATTATCGATCAGCCGTAATGCTGAATCAATGTTCATCTTGTTACGTGGGCCATACCCGTGTAATACAGTGATAGCACGGCCCAGAGTTACTCATTCGCTTTTACAAAGTGACTTTACCGTAAAATCAATGCCTTGTGTTACTGATACAGGGGAAACTGCTGCGGATGGAGGGTGAGTGGGCAGGCAGGGGGGAAAAAAAGCAACTCACCTTCAATGCATTGTTGTTAAAGCCATAGGCACTGACAAAGGCCTGCATAGGCCATATACATCCATTGTATAAGCGCATAATGTCATTGTGATGGTGGTGCATACGCCGGATAACCCTAAGGCTCAGTTGTTGTTTTTTATTATTATTATTATTCCTATTCAACTTGAGTCAAAGTCTAATTTGATGGATTGTTTTATGGTTCATGTCATTGGCATGCAAAGTTACATTCGGAATGGTCATAAAACTATGTAGCTTGACTTGTCATTGGTGAGAGAGCCTGTGTAAAATGGGCTACAATGCTTTACACAGGCAATTTCTAATTGATCCTGGCCCCCTGACCCTGCCCATGGGCATGGTGCAGGGAGGGTGACATATAATGGAGTGCTAGTTTTAATCCCCACTGTAGAAAAGGTGCATGAATCCGGCCTGACACGTTTGTTACCTATAAATAATGGCAGTATAAAATGACCCCGGACCACACTAATAAAACAAGTGTGAATCCCTCTGGGTAAGTATAGGACCGCATGATATTTAGGCCCCTACCAAAGCCAGAAGCATGCTGGCCCTGGGTATAGGGAACTTAAGGGAAGGGACATTTGGCACCATGTGCAATGACCTTCCACACATTTAAGCCTGTTGGGTGACTGCACAATTTACCCCGAAATGCATGCTTTATTATGGTCCTGTTTTCCAAACTCTGCCCATTCCCTCTTCACTCTGATGAAAAGAAACAGCCGACAAATCTCAGGCCTGTCTGTGTGTGTGTGTGTGTGTGTGTGTGTGTGTGTGTGTGTGTGTGCGTGCGTGCGTGCGTGTGTGTGTGCGTGTGTGTGTGTGTGTGTCACACGCACTCACACACGCGCGCGCGCGCGCACACACACACACACACACACACACACACGCGCGCGCGCGCGCGCGCACGTACACGTGCGCACACACAAGCACGCACGTGCACACTTTCTCCCAGTGTTGCACACACACGCATGCATGATGCACCCAGGAGAAAGCCAGAAAGCAATATGGTGTTTTTGGAGCACGCTAGGCTATGAGTGGTATTCGCTTGCAGGAGATGTAAAAGGATTTTAAGATAATTCACGGTCGAGCTACTATACTGCCAGTTGTGTGAATTAAATTTTAAATGCATTGTCAGTTTTGCTTGCCGAGCTGCCTCTCAGGAGACCGAGCCCGCGCGATAGGATCTATTCCTGTGCTAAGCAGAGCAAGCTGCAGACCTTGTACACTATGTAGACCTATAATGAATTGTAGTTGATACGCCTACATTGCAAATTATAGAAAAGCGACGCGTGTGTACACAGCCAAGAGAGAAAACACACACACACACACACACACACGCACGCACGCACGCACGCACACACACACACACACACACACACACACACACACACACACAACACACACACACACACACACACACACACACACACACACACACACACACACTCCTGAACCTACGGTATATATTTATCCTAAATGACTGTTTAAATTTTGAACAGTAGCATTTGCAGTCTGTAGTTAACAAGTTAATGTAAAACACATGTAAGGTAACGTGTTAATTCACACTTTGATCATGCTGTCGTAACACAGTTTAATAAGTTGCAGTCCATTGACTATTAATTTGTTTCAAAATGATGGCGACTTGCTTCGAAACGTTTCACTTTGGCGCTAATACAAATCGAAGTTAGGGGGCCTATCTATTTAATATGCATGATTGGTTAGTGTAATGTAATTAAAATAATACTATTTAAATTATCCCTACAGTAGGAAAAAAATTAAACTTTAAATCTTTTTTCAAAGTACACTCGCTTCTGGTGCTAAGAACAATTAATTTTTTAAAACTACTTCATTTACTGGATTAAGCACCAACACACACACACGATTTATTGGACCCTTTTTTTATTTCACCCTAATGGGACATGAGTTTAAAAGAGTGTGTTTGTGATTAAATAAGTTGCACAGTGGTTTCTGTATATATGTTATCTAATATCTATAACTTATTGCACCTATATTTGATTTTGAGGAATGGACACATTTCCAACGGCTATAACAGACAATTTTGATGTAAAATTGTAGGTTATACGCAATGAATTAATCACATCTTATTAATTACTGGCTTCAAATCCCTGGTGCTTTTCAAATAGACTTGCCTGCAAAGTCCCATCATTCTAATGGGGCTGAATATATAAAAATAGGCCTTTGGCTTTTAGGAATACATCTTAGACCACTTCAAGTTTTGCAGTCACTTCTTCTCTCTTCAATAGACTGTATATCTCCCTTCAAGAAATAATATAAAGCTTGTCAACTCAACTAAAATGTGATATATAGGCCTAGCCTACTCAATCTGATGTAGCCTAAACGCAAATGCGCAAGGCCGTACACACACACACACACACACACACACACACACACACACACACACACACACACACACACACACACACACACACACACACACGTGCTGGACTGGTTGGTCAACATACACACACACGCGCACATGACGACTCCAACAAGGGTCGTCATTCTTGTGTTTTGCTTTTTGATCAGAAATGCATTTGTTGCAATCGATTCCACTGTGATAAGAAATGGTGCGGCTTGTTTTTCCTGTCGCCTGCATTGGGCGCTATGGAAACGATCCAAATATGTCATTTGAAGCCTCTGTCTGAAGCCTTTGATGTCGCCCTAGCTGCCTCTACAGTTGTTGTGCGGTTGATAATTTGCGACGTGTCGCCGGTCGCTGTGACTGTGAGCACGAGGAACTGTGCTTTTCAGCGATATGCTGTTTGCTTATGAAAATGAGAAATTGTTCTATCAGCATAATTACTGTCAAGGTAGTTTCTACAAACAGCCCTCCAGCACCAGCAGTGGTGTAAAGTACTGTATAAATAGGCCTACATGTAGCCTACACAAGTGAAGCCTATAAGTACAATTGAGGTATTTATTTCCTATTTTCAGTATAGGCCTACTTTTACTTCTCCACTACATCATCTCAGTGATAATAATTGTATGTACTTTTTACTCCACTTCAATTATTTGAATACTTGAGTTACTGGGTACTTTGTAGATTTTGATTATTAGGCTATACATAACATAGGCCTACTGCATTAACCACTTCAGCACTTTTGGCCATTTGAAAATAGCCGATCTAAAAGCCCACAATGCCTCCAGATTTGTATACACTTTAAAACTTGTGAATTGGGCATTCCGCATATACTTTCTAATTGTGGTTATTTTCCTACTTTTTGGTACCAATACCTTTACTCAAGTATTTTAATTCCAGACTTTTATGTCTAAGTTGTAAGAGTATTTCTAGAAGTATTGTTTTACTTCTTAAGTAAAAAAAAAACTTTTTCCACCATTGCTCGCGCGTGTCCTCCTTAACAGCACTTTAACACTAAATTGGCTGTGTATGGCTCGAGCCAACTCTAGAAGGATTTTTATTTTTATTAGGCTATTATTAGGCTATAACCCATATGTGTATAAATAAACGTACGGCCTACCTATTACTATTCTGGTTGTTAATGGTATTCTCGTCATCATTATTACTTTAGTAACAATGGCAACCTTATTAGTTTAGTGTAGGCTATTTACAGTAGCCCGTGCGTCTGTCCCATTGTGCTTTATGGTGTGATCATCTGGAAGTCAGACAGAGGACAGTTTACAGAGGCTGTCTATACAGTGTGCTTGCGAGAGAGTTCGTCCTAATGCTTTTATGGCTGTGCTAGTTTGTCAGGCCGGTGTGAAAGTGTTAAGTTAGTGCTTGTGCCTGTGCCTGTGCCTGTGCGTGTGCGTGTGCGTGTGTGTATGTGTGTGATTGGTGTAATAAATCAGAAGCCTGCTGTCCTCGGGGCCGCGACAGGTCCCGGGGACGAGACACGTGTCCATCCGGACTTGGAGCTGTGCTGAGCGGACACGAGCAGCCAGGCAGATCCCTCTCTATGCTACTCTGCTGGACTCATACATTTATATACTCCTCCAACCCGCTCTGTTCAACTCAGCAGCATTACAAAAAAAAAAAAAAAAAAACATGCTTGTAGTTTGATTTAGTTGTTGGCTAATAATACTTTGAACTTCTCTTCTCTTGTCGACACGCCAAAACACTTATACTACCGATTCAAAATGTGTCAAACACTTAGGTTAATTCCCACCCTGAAAATGTCTGGACCCCCTGTGTTCACAGTTCGCACGTCCCGTCCAGCATGTGTGTCTGTGTGTGCTTTCGTGCTTGTGTGTGCCGCGTGCGAGAGAGGGGGGGGGGGGGGGGGCGCGTTCGTTCGTGTGTGTGTGTGTGTGTGTGTGTGTGTGTGTGTGTGTGTGTGTGTGTGTGCGTGCGTGCGTGCGTGCGTGCGTGCGTGTGCGCGCGCGCACGGTCTGTATGGTGTGAGTGTTATTGACTGCAATGTAGTGATTACCATTCCGGTCGGGTGGCATCAGTAATTAATAACCCCGCACTGGATGTCAGAGAGACAGCAGAGTTTACAGAAACAAGGCGTACATTCAGCCTTGTGGGCTGGGTCTGCACGAGAGGAAATTATAGCTGCCATTATCCCTCTCAGACAATGATAACTATCAGCTCCTCCAAAAGAAGATTAAAGGTTTATGCAAGTGCTATAGTTCTTGGAAACGGGATCACATCATCCAAACCTAACTCAGATTGATGGGATTTCATCCTGCCAGTGTCAATATTGCGCTCACTCAGACTTTCTTTCTTTTTTTTTTTTTTTACACCATATTCAAATAAAACCGCCGCGGCAATAAATAATTCAACCGCGCAGTTGTTTTGCAAACGATTAACAAAACAGATGATTGTATACAAAGATGGGGGGGGGTTTGTAATGCGATTACGGATGTTCCCCTACATGTTTTTATATATTGATTCGTGGAATTTCAATTCTGACTCCCCTTGCTTTGTTTTTTAAAATCTGTTTCACCCCTTGCTTTGTTTTTTTAAATCTGTTTCAGGACAAGAAACATCAGGTTTATATCAAATTAATCAGATGGATTTGTTAAAGGTGCCCCAGCTGTCTGGGTTGGCAGCTTGCATAGGAATTAAATTCTCTAGTCCACACACAACTTAAGTTGTTTATTCTATAGGCCTACTCTTTTTATTTCAGCAAATAAAATATTGGTTTGACAAGGAAGCATTTTTAATTAGTTTCACAATTATAAGGCTATATATTGTTAGTATATAGTTATAGCATTATAGCCCTACCTTTCAGCTGTTGTGTTGTCAATATTATATTGTTTTAGTAGATGTTGGGAATTATGTTGATGTAGGCTACCTATGGTGAATTTTAGTTACTTTTATTTGGAGTTAATTATTCAAATTCTAATGTCCTCAAAGAGTGTCATTTCCCAGAATAAACACAACCTTCCACCGGAATCCACATCGCCTAATGTTTATTAGTCATCGTTGCCATTGTCGCTACTTAACTGTGTGAATTCATTAGCGGTGCTTATCATGGGGCTTTTCGTTTCTTGTCAGCGCTCTCTTTGATGTCAAGCGGCTACATGTGCAAGCCGTTTGATGTCCCAAATTAAAGAACGAATTGATCCCGTAACACCTCGAAATGGTGTAAGAAAACACAGCCTGCTGCTCCCTTCAGACTTTTTTTTAACCGATGTTCCTTTTAATGCGGAGGACGTCCAAGTTTAGTCCACACACACAAAGACTGCTTTTACTCTGTACTTGTAAAATAAAGAAAGAAGAAAACAAAAACAAAAAAAGCACAAAGCTCGTGGAGAAGTTAATCAGTCAACAACACCTGAATATTTAGGGTTTGCCCCCAAAAAATGACCGCAAATTGTAAATTAGTGCAAAAATGGGGGGTTGGCTGAGACGAACAAATAACAAACGAAATGATTGGCGAGCCATAAAATGAGATTTGAAACCCATTCAAATAAGAGCCCGCGACGTCAGTGAGTGCACTTATCCAGGAGGGAGAGACAGAGAGAGAGCAAGAGAGAGCGAGAGCGAGAGAGAGAGAGAGAGAGAGAGAGAGAGAGAGAGAGAGAGAGAGAGAGAGAGAATGAGGGTGTGTTGTGCCGTGTGAGATTTGAGGAATGGGTGGGGCTTCTAAACGACTAGAAATGTCAATCTGAGCAAGGAGTCCCCAATAATCTAAGGCAATCTGTAAGGACCTGACCTTAGTCCGTCCGGATCAATAGGGAAGCGAGAGTGGAAGAAGTGGAAGGAAGGCGCAATCGGATCGTTTACACACTGGCTGAGGAAATATAGACTTCCCCCTGTACTGCACTTTGTTGTCGTACACTCAGTGTAAAGTGGATATCACCGAGAGGGCGATTCCCCCTGCTTTGTGTGATTGTAGCAGACTTTTTTTCTTCTTCAACCACCATGTCTTTCCCGCAGCTGGGATATCAGTACATCCGACCGATATACCCGCCGCCGGAGCGCAACGGTCGAGCCGGGACGGAGCTGAGCGCGTCCGGAGCGCTCTCCAACGTCCTCTCCTCCATGTACGGATCTCCTTTCGCCGCCGCGGCGCAGGGGGGCTATGGAGCGTTTCTTCCTTACTCAAATGATATATCCATTTTCAATCAATTGGTGAGTTGAGTTGCCCTCTATAACTTTGTCGATGATTTTACTTTTCCTATTTGACTTTATTATGTATATAGCCTATATACAGCCTATTTGTTTTTCTTACTAATAAATGCAGATGCGAATCGAGAGTGAACTTTGGCAGTAATTCTAACATGGAGGGGGGAGTTTACTCGGGTGGACTTTGTCGTGAGCCTTTTTTGGGACTGGTAAAAGTGTGCTAAAAGTAGTATATGAAACAGAACGTAGCTCAACTTTTTTTGCTGTTCCTTTAGAATGTAAACATCGATAAATAGCAGTTTTAAATGTTTCACCATGCGTGTGTTAAGATGGTTTGTTTGGCGTAAAAGTGTGACTTGTGCATGGTGTAGTCCTGCTCAAACGCGGTCGAAAAAGTAGTGAAGTTTAAATAAATAGGCATAAATATTGTCTTGAAAAACGTGAAGGCGTGGAGAGATTTTTTTTAAATTTTTATCGCATTTTACATTATTGCGGTGGCAATGTTTAATTCAAGATACGGTAGATATTCTCCATGGCAAGTGGCAGGCTAAAGGCAGCAGCCATAAGCAGGCAGCCCCATGTTAATATTTCACCATGTCTAACACACTCCATGTTCTTTTGTTGTGTTTTTAGGGTGCACAGTACGAGCTAAAAGACAGCCCAGGCGTCCAGCACCCGGGCTTTGCGCATCACCACCACCCTGCGTTCTACCCATATGGCCAGTATCAGTTCGGTGACCCGTCCAGACCCAAGAACGCCACCAGGGAGAGCACCAGCACCCTGAAGGCCTGGCTCAGCGAGCACCGCAAGAACCCCTACCCCACCAAGGGCGAGAAGATCATGCTGGCCATCATCACCAAGATGACCCTCACGCAGGTGTCCACGTGGTTCGCCAACGCCCGCAGGAGGCTCAAGAAGGAGAACAAGATGACCTGGACGCCGCGGAGTCGCACGGACGAGGAGGGGAACGTTTACAACAGCGACGATCAGGAGGGGGACAACGACAACGACAAGCGGGAGGACGAGGAGGAGATCGATCTGGAGAACATCGACACGGAGAATATCGAGAACAAGGACGATGACTTATTGGACGATCAGGACGACCTGCACTCTGACATTAAACTGGACGGTCGGAGTGACTCTGAGGTTTCTGACGGCTATGAGGATTTACAAGGGCCCGAGCACCAGAGGTTTCTAGTAAAGGCGGTCGGCAAGGAGGGCAAAGACATGCAGCACTTCCACAACAGCCACCACCACCACCATCACCACCACCACGCGTTCGAGATCAAATCGTCCCAGCAGGTCAACGGGGAGCAGCTCAAACTCAACCCGGCGTCCACCAACAACAACTCCCCGCCGCCGTCGTCAGAAAACAGCGCCGCCCCGGCCCAGAAGCCAAAGATCTGGTCCCTGGCCGAGACGGCGACGACCCCGGACAATCCCCGCAAGTCCCCGCAGGCCCTCAACCACCAGACCGCCACCACTATCATGCCCACGCACAGACTCATCTCTTGTCCCGTTGGGAAAATCCAGAACTGGACAAACCGGGCCTTTTCCGCCCACCAATTGGCTTTACTGAACTCGAACCATTACCTCGGACTGGCGAACCAGGCCACAGCCACCGGCCTGGCGCTCTACAGCAGACACACAGAGGACAAGAACCATAGCTCAGAGACCACAGTCACAGGTACATGTCCCCGACACTGAGACTGAGCATGTACAGACTATTATACAGGCTGTAGCACCCCCGTTATCATTATTATTATTATTATTGTTATTATTAATTATTATTATTGTCGTTATTGTTATTTTTAATTATTATTTCACACGTTCGTCGCCCTCTCTCTCTCTCTCTCTCTCTCTCTCTCTCTCTCTCTCTCTCTCTCTCTTTAAACCCTATATTCTGTGTAGGGTAACACAAAATAATACAGAGGGTTTAGGGCCCCCCAGCCCTGACAATATTTTTACCCTAATTTCTCACCATTTAATTCCAGTCGGCTTTATTTCTTTCTTTGTTTTTCTTGAGGCCATACAGATGCTCATAAAGTGTTTCAGTGTTATAATATCTTTGACGTGGACTCCCCCCCCCCCCCCCCTCCCACCACCCCAAGTTGTGTGTGAATGCTTCGCAGTGAGCCGTGTGTTGGACTTTGATTTGATTTTAATTTGTTTATTTGTTTTTAATAAGTGCCCTGGAGAGTATTTTTTAAATTGGGTTGGTTTTAGGGGGAAAATGTCCTTGGATTTAGTGATAGCTATGGCTCCCCCGGGTTTGTTTTTGTTACACCTTGTGTTACTGACGGAAGGCCCAATGTGTTTGCATTAGAAGACTGGTTTAAACTGAAATCCCAGAGTTTTTTTTTTTTTTTTTTAGCCTTATTTTCCCTTCAGGACCCAGACTCGCTGCATCTGTGATCATGTTTTTTCCCCTCTTTTTCTTTTTAATGTAGGCCTAATAATTAGGTAGTTACTTAATGTAATTTCCATTGTTTTATTAGCATTATTTCAGAGAGATCTAGTGCCTTGGAAGCAGAGAAAAGGTTGTTAAAAACAGCTTTCCATCCTGTTCAAAGACGGTAAGAAGCTGTCATTTTAATGCCGTTTTATTTTTTCTCTTTTTCTTTTTGATGCCATATCACGTTTTTTTTAATGCATTATTTATCCAAATTAGCTTATTTTTTTCTTTTATATTTTTTCCCCACCCCAAAGCATTTCCACAGACGTGTTTGGATCCCACCACGTTGTGTTGCGTTTGTGTCATTTCGCCAAAGCGTTTTTTTTTTCTTTCCTTCTTTCTTTTTGGTCATGCAAATTAGCCTGATTCATATTCAACTCAGAAACACAGAGGCTCTTCTTTTTTATTTTTCAAAGCAATCGTCACTTTTATATCACTTTGTATTTTAGCTCTTTATGCTTAAGGTTATTAGGCATTTTTTTGTATTCTATAGCCTATAGTATAGTATAGGCTATACTCCATTTCTCCCCTCTCCTACCGTGTGTTTGCAGGCCTCAGAACCAACTCGAAGCAGCAGTGCTTCTTTCTGCCCTTTCTTCCTCTTAAGTTTTTCTTCTTCAGCCCGTTTCCTTCCTTTGTTTAATTTCATTGGAATATGTTGTATGGAATGTAAAATAAGAATAACTACACCTCTGTATACTTACCTTGTAAGCATGTCCTGTGTAAACCTGCTAATGTAATAATATGATCCTGTAGTCTGTGAGTTTTTTTCCACCCCTCCCCTCCTCTTCCCTTTTATTTTATTTTTGTAAGTTCTGTGAGGAATTTGATGTTCAAATGTTTTGTATATAAAGTTAAAGAAAATGTACATACTTGTGAACCAAATTGTACAAGAAAAGTCTATATTTTGGCTAATAAATGAACTGCTGCAACTTTAAAGAAATGTGTGATTTTTAACCTAGGCTGTTTTTTTCTTCTTCTTTTTTTGTGGGGGATAATTATAGGGAGAGTTAATGGTGGCAATTATTGTTGCGTTGCACCTTTCAATTGCATTGCCTTTGGTTTGCTTTGCTGTGTGTTGGATGGCTTGGGGGCAGCACGCTCTCCTTCTCTCTGTGGCGGTAATAAGCAAATATTCTGGATGGATCTAAAGGCACTTTTATGGGGAAGACTTACGAGTAATTAGCCGAGAAATGTGCGCAGCACATTTGGATATTAATGTTGTGGGATTATCCCTCTATAGGAGCATTAAGAGCCCGAGTTTGAATGAATAATCATTTCATTAATTTTGCGCCTGAAATTGTCCCATATAAAGAGAAATTGAGTAATGGATTATTATGGAAGTGGGGTTGTTTAATTCCGTATCAGAGATGGATTTATGCGGTGCGTGCGCGTGTGCTTGTGTGTGCATGTGTGCTTGTGCTTGTGCTTGTGTGTTTGTGTGTGTGTGTGTGTGTGTGTGTGTGTGTGTGTGTGTGTGTGTGTGTGTGTGTGTGTGTGTGTGTGTGTGTGTGTGTGTGTGTGTGTGTGTGTGTGTGTGTGTGTGTGTGTGTGTTGTGCGTGTGTGTGTTGTGCGGCAGTATTAGGCTATTTGTAATGCTTTTGCAGTTTACAAATGTGTCATGCATTCTGATCAGGTTGCTGTGTGCTCTAATTGCAATATACCACCGCTATATTCCCCCAAATCACGCCATTTATTTGTGTTTAGCCGTGATGGATCGTTTGCATGTTGAGAAGAGAGCCTTTATCAGAGGAAGTTTATGCAAAGTTAGCGCTCGAGCGCCCTCTACAGTCTGTTCTGTTCTCCTTTGAGAGACTCCCCATTCAGCACTGATCATTCACATGGGGGTTTGTGTCCCCTTTTTTTGTACATTTGTGGTCCTAATTGGTCCATCATGTGCGGGTTAATATGACATTCGATCGTGATATTTTGCTTTGTAAATCTGTAGGGATTGCCATCCTTTTTAAAAGATGTTTTCAACGTTGTTTGTTTAGGGTTTGATGATCTGGTCATTTCATGGCGCTGGCTACAGACACAGGGAGAGCACTTGGTGAATCGGCTGAGCCTTTGGGTGTTCAATGTGTTTTACTTGATTAAGTAGCCCGATACAAACAAACGTAACAATTAGCCTACTTAAAACAAGAGAGAGAATAGCCTACACTACGCCTATTTCATTAGCATTTTCAGTCGAGGTAGACATGCTTAACGAAATATTTAGGGTCAAGAAAACAAAGCATAATAGATAAATAAAAAGGCTAAGTGGATGTAATGGACAACCTTGCGTTCAGGGGTCTAAAAACGATAGGCCTATGTATATGTTTTAAAACAAATATAGTTTAACCCGTTTTAAAATTACATTATAGGACTTCTAAATACTTCTGTAATTATTGATATAGCCTTCTATTATAACGTCAGTGTTCGGTCCGAGATTTTTTTTAAGAAGCTTGTGTGGCCACACACAATATAGGCCATTATAACCTACTGTATATAGGCAAGAACTTCTAATGAAAATAAATTTAATTTCTATTCTATTTGAAAAAACAAAATAAATATTGTAGTCTAAGAAACGAGGCCTATTTATTTGATTTTCGTTAAGACTCTATGTAAAGACAAAAACATTAATATTATTATTTGGGGTTTTAATTTTAATTGTTGAGGCCTATATGTATGATTACCACCATGCGCGTGCGCGCGTGCGTGTCTTCGTTTGATTTGACCTATTAATGTAGAAGGCATTTTTCTACGTCTTGTTATCCAATCACCCTCTGGTGCTCTGGTTTCATGGCATGGCGTAAGAAAAACAGATGAAAACCTAGATAAGACACTGTAGTTACTGTATCATCTCCTCCCGTGCTTTACATCACTGGCTCCCAAACACTGGGTCGAGACCCATTTGTGAGTCACATTTTTATGGGTCACGAGTAAATGTCAAAACATTAAAACATAAATCCCCCAAAAGTTCAACATTTCTCATGCAAAAAAAAAGGGGGGTTCAAAATAATTTAATGGAAAAAAGAAAAGAAAAAGAAAAGAAAAATCTAAAATAAAAAGAAATCCATAAATTTGAACACGAGAATTAGTGAAAATAGCCGTTAGATCTGCTATATTTTCACTAGTTTGGGTCCCACGGGCGAATGTTTCTCTTTTGGGTCTCTCTTTTGGGTCTCTCTCGACCTGAAAAGTTTGGGAACCACATGCTCTATAGTGTAGGACCACAGCAGCACTGACCGACCACTGGGTTCCTCTCACCATGACGTCTTCCTGTCTAATCAATTATCTTGCCTCTATCTCAGAGACCCTATCTAATCTCACCGCGGCCATCATGCATATTCATAAAGTCACCGCGGAGCAGCGGACAGTTGTAATGACACTGATTGATGTCATCGTTTCTTTTCGGACAATCTCCGCGATCGGGACCTCCTCGATGACTGGGGAAGTGCTTCTATAACCAACAGCACACTGTTGACAGCCCAGAGAAAAAAACGCACATTAGCCTATTTCCTAATTTCTTCCAAGAATCGACCATTAGGTCCAAGCTAATAGTAGCCTACCAGAAATTAATAAGTAGGCTATAACGTTATTTATTTATTTACCATTTTACAAAGTAGGCTAATAGGCTATTAAAAAAATCGTATAGGCCTATTACAAAATCTCAGGATACTACCACTTAGGAAAATAAATAACGATCAAGTCTGCGGCACTATAATAATTTGTATCTGTGTTCGCTGTCTGTTTTTTTTTTTTTTTTCCTTATCCCTGAAGGGGACATGGGAACAATCTCTCTGAGGATTCAGTGTAAAATGCTACTGAAGGGGAATATCATGCCATGGCAGCCTATTCAACTGAAATACTCCGTTACAGTAAAATTCCAGAATTAAAAATGTACTTGAATAAAAGTACCAAAGTATTTGCATCATAATGTACCAAAAGTAAAAGTACTCATTATGCAGAATGTCCCAAAGAAAATCCTTGTGTACAAATTTGCAAAATTGTTCATGTATCTTTTGGTAATAATCAATCTACAAAGTAGGCCTAACTAAAGTTTTCAATGGAGTAAAAGCAGCCTACAACATTTGTCTACGAGATGAGTAGAAGTAAAAGTATTGGAAATTGGAATTAGGCTACTCAAGTAAAGTGCAAATAACTCAAAATTGTACTTGGCCTACTCAAGTAAATGTACTTAGTTAGTGATCTCGTTGAGAGAGAGAGAGAGAGAGAGCTCAGGGCCTCTTCCTCTCCTCTCTGATCAGATGCATGAAATTAGGGGATTAAAATTCCTCGGCAGAAACAAAGTAATCACGCCTGCCTTGTGTGTCGCCATACGTGTCCAACCTGCTCCCGGTTGCAAAGAGAGCAACATGGCACGCATTGCATTAGGTGAGTAACATTTCGCTCTGAGCTAACACGGGTAGGGGAGAGCGGGGTAAACTGAGACACCGGGTAAACTGAGACGCTCCATTTATCTTGGCAATGGAACACATTTGTGGCCATGTGACCATTATATTTTCAAGCCCCTTGAATTTCCCACTTGTCATGAAAAGAGAGACCTGATAGTGCTGTAGAAAACATGCTTTTTTCACAAAAATGTGTTTTTTGCATGTAAAAGTAAATTTTCTTGCTGTCAACATAATCAGCTGTTGTGTCAAAGCAAATTGATGCAGGGAGAACATTTTATATCATACATGTTGATGAACTACCAACTTATAAATCCATGTGATAGATGCTAGCTGAAGATTACCCTGAATTGATAAAAATATCCCTTTTCCCAAAATGTGGCTGTGGGGTAAAGTGAGACAATTGCTTCGGGGTAAAGTGAGACTATCCTTAACATGAAAGACAGGGAGAAAGCTGTAAAAACCTAATTAAAGGGTGTACCAAACTAGTCTCAATTGATTCTTATGTATTTTCCCCTGTAGAATCCATTTTTGATATATATTTCTTTGTATTGTGCATAATTAATGAGATAATTAGCATATTTGACTAAATATGCGAATTATTTCATTAGTTATGCACAATACAACAATATACTTTGCAGAAATAGATTCTACAGGAAGAATTACATAAGGATCAACTGAGGAAAGTTTGGTAAACCCTTCTATACATTTTTTATAGGGTTTTTAGTTTTTTCCTTCTGCCCATGTGTCACATTATTTGACACATGGGTGGAAATGACAGGACAAAGCCTATTAAAAGAATGTCTGCTATGTACATTTTTGTATTGCGCATATTTAACCCGGTTAACCGGGTTTTTGTGTTTTTATGGTAGTTTTAAAGTGAAAAAAGTGAGTGGATCACTTTACCCCGTTGATTTCTCTGGTCTGTCTCAGTTTACCCCGGTCCTGGGGTAAACTGAGACACAAGACCACTTTTTTTAAAACAATCATATTTTCTCTGCCTTTTGTCTTGAATATGTTCTGATAACTTCCATTGTTAGGAAACATCCCAAATTACTGGGAAATGTGTATATTTTTACTGATATATCTTTTAGTTCGCCTCTAGGGGAGAAAATGTAAAAAGTGTCTCAGTTTACCCCGCTCTCCCCTACCGTCATTTCCAGCAGGGCACTGGCGTGTCACTCATTTCCCCCGCAAGTTAAGTGGATGTTCTCGCCGCCTAATGAGCAATAATCAACATTTACTCCCCTAATAAGGAGCTCCTTATTCCAGGGTTCAGCTTGTGTTAAATACTGCGGGTCGTGCTGCTGTGTTGTAAGCCCACAGTGGTTCTCAACCTGTGGCTCGGGTCCCCCCACATGAAAAAAATGACCATTTAGGCATTTACTGCACCATAAGTATAATCAACGAACGATGCTATAAAAATTGGTCAAACATTCAATGGCCAAATTGTCAGATAATAAAAGAAAGAGTCAAACATTGTAAAAATAGCCGATCAAGTTGCAAGCTTGTATTTTCACAATCTGTGGAACTGTGTCAAAGAAAATGAACTCCATAAGTGCTTGTCAGGGTGTGTGTGTGTGTGTGTGTGTGTGTGTGTGTGTGTGTGTGTGTGTGTGTGTGTGTGTGTGTGTGTGTGTGTTGGGCAGTGGTTCTCAACCTGTGGGTCGGGACCCCCAGGGGGGTCCCCAGATTATTTTGGGGGGTACCCAGATGTGATGTAATGCAACAATGTTTTCTCTCTCAACAGCAAACAAACCAAAATGCAGTTTAAGTGTATAGAGGGTATCTGCACATTTCTAAAGTGACAATTTAAGGACTTTTTAATAGCTCTAAAATGACAAATTAAACATTGGCCAAATTGTCAAATATTAGAGGCAGACATTGTCTACAACAACGCCTCGCAACGTGAGACGTTGTGAGCATGTAGATCTGCTATTTTCACAATAGAACCATGTTATACAAAATGTAATGCCTCAACTCTTAGTGCTCGTCAGGGTGGGGGGGGTCCCCAGTTAAAATATGATTATTTTGGGGCCTGAAAAGGTTGAGAACCACTGCTGTAGTCTACTGCTAGTGCAGTGTTTAAATAAATAACATGAATATAACACCTGTAAATGTAGCTCAATAGACTCACCCTCCATACTAGTATCCATCCACACAGGAGAGAAACTAAAGAAGACATAATAGCCTACAGACATTGATGGGTCTACACATTTCAAGGGCAAGATTACAGCTGTATGAAATAAACATGATCTAATTTGCTGGATGGATCACACACACATCTCTTAACATTAGACACTCTCAACAAGAGAAGTTGGAGTCTCTTGTAATTATCAGTAAATTAATGTGTAGTTGTGTAGCATGGAGACTGTGGGAAACACGGATCCTTTTGACACACTGCAAATAAATGGCATTTCAGTCCATTGCTAATCATATTGCTCATGCTGTCCTAAGTGCTGTTTGCCGCTGTTAACTTCCACCGCCAAAGCACTAAGACAGGGGTACATAGCTACACGGGTAAAAAAAAAAGGAAAAGGAATGCATTGTTAAATAGCCATTTGCGAGGGGGAAAAGCCAAGGAAGATGGAATCATTAAAGGGAAATCTAATCCGTCTTTCTGAGCATCCATTGATCTGGGGAGAGGGGGTGAGACGGCAGTGCCAGGCTAGCCGGAGGAGAGGGCTGGATAGGGGTGTGTGTGTGTGTGTGTGTGTGTGTGTGTGTGTGTGTGTGTGTGTGTGTGTGCGTGCGTGCGTGCGTGCGTGCGTGCGTGCGTGCGTGCGTGCGTGCGTGCGTGCGTGCGTGCGTGTGCCCGTGCGTGGTGTGTCCATGTGAGTGTTTGCATGTGTGCGTGTGATTGTTGGGAGGAGGGGGGGGGCAGCCAATGGAGCCATCAGAGAAGGCCTGTGTGAATGGAGGGAAAGCCATGGAGTAAATAAACACTAGAGCTGCCCATTGGAGGGGCCAGAGGTGCCCCGCGTGACAGACGGAGGCAGCGCCAAATAAAAAGGGTCAGCCCTGCGTCTTTCACCTCGCCCACCCCTTCTGTCTTTGTGGCAACCCTTCCCATCCAACCCCTCACCTCCCACCCCTAACCCGGACCCACCCCCACCCCACCCACATGCACCACCACCATCCCCTCTCCTGCCGCTGAGACAGACAAATGTCACCCCCTTTTGTGGACCTAGTTGGGGGCTTTGAAGTGATCCTCTGTCTTTGTCCGGTGGGCTAATCCTTTTATGAGCTGCTGTTTGACTGTGCCCTCCAACCCACCCACCCTGCCACCTTGGCAAGAGAGAGAGAGACAGAGAGAGCGAGAGGAGGGGACCGTCCTTTTTGCCTTTGTGTTGTCGCTGACCGCAGGACAAGCAGGCATCTGGCTGCCCCCTCGGAACACATGTCCCACACACTACATGCCTTCATAATATACATGGCTCACAGGAGCACCGCACTCCTCTTCTACTTGTTACAGAGTTTACACATCAGAGCAGCAAAGAGCCCAGGAGAAGAGAGAGAGAGAGCCAGAGGAGGGGGTGGGGGTGCATTTTTCCTGCCAAAGATATGCGACTTCTGTGTCTTCTGCATGTTTAATGGTACATTCATTATTGAGAATGTAAGTGAAAGTGCAGCAACATGTTAAAGAATAGCCAGGGAGCAGCGAGAGGGAGAGAGACTGGTTGTTGTGTTCCTCGGGGCTGAGGGGAGGACAAAGGACCCAGGAGGAGTGACATTCTCTGGGGCCAGAGTGGGAGAAAGGGAGGGCGCTGATTTCATGCCTATTGTTGGCTGAGGTTCGCGAGAGGAATTCTTTCACCGAATCCGAAAGGCAACAAGTGGGGGAACAGGGAGACAGGCGGACAGAGGGGAAGGCGTTGGGGCTTTTGCCGTGCACCCAGCTGAAAGATTGTGCTTTTCTCAGCCCGCCTTCGGATTCATCCCTCACACAGGCCCGAGTTACAGGGGCAATTATGGAAATGCAGCTTTGAAGCTGAGCACAGCTCTCTCTCTCTCTCTCTCTCTCTCTCTCTCTCAAAGAAAAGGCAAAAGGGCCTTTTTTATGTAGCTTTCATTCTTTTTCTGTCTTGAGACAACATAGTGCAAATGTTCCTGTTATTAAAGCTAATTTAAGTCAGGTGTAAGAAAAGTATAGGATTGCGATAGGAACGTTTAACGAGACCTTTTTGGTGTGTGTGTGTGTGTGTGTGTGTGTGTGTGTGTGTGTGTGTGTGTGTGTGTGTGTGTGTGTGTGTGTGTGTGTGTGTGTGCGTGTGTGTGTGTGTGTGTTCCCTTGCTGGCTGGGGAGATGAGCAGTGAGGGCTATGTAAAATGGCTGGCCATATAGCTGTGGCAAACAGCTGCACGGTTTTACCATGACTGTCCACTTTCCTCCTCTCCTCTCCTCTCCTCTCCTCTCCTCTCCTCTCCTCTCCTCTCCTCTCACGTCATTAACAGGGGCCCAGCAAAACCAGCAGGCCTGTGCTTTTCTCAGCTTTGTACATTAGTCAGCGGTGTAGCTCGGAATTTCACCGCCGCGCGTGAACTAATAAGACACATTTTCTCCTGCTTTTGAGACCCTAGCGAGGGAGTGAGGTGTATGAGCGATACGGGGGCCAGGCTCCCGGGCTGGCCCCGACACAGCGCAGGCCTTGTACGACAGTGCCTTTACACTCCGCGCAACATCTGACAAATGCCAATACCCCAGCTTTCACTCATCACTGTTAATGAGAAGACATAGTTTGGACGTTTCCAATATTTGTACAGACTTCATACATATAGTGAGGAGGGCCCTTTCATTTGCGCTGACGGTGGAAAGGACAAGGGTGGGGGGCTGGGGTGTGTGTGTGTGTGTGTGTGTGTGTGTGTGTGTGTGTGTGTGTGTGTGTGTGTGTGTGTGTGTGTGTGTGTGTGTGTGTGTGTGTGTGTGTGTGCGCGTGCGTGTGCGTGCGTGGTGAAATGGATGTTATGGAGAGGTTGTATTCCACAAGTCTTTAACGTTGGTTGGCTATAAGGGGCAAAGCAGGGGTGTGTGTGTGTGTGTGTGTGTGTGTGTGTGTGTGTGTGTGTGTGTGTGTGTGTGTGTGTGTGTGTGTGTGTGTGTGTGTGTGTGTGTGTGTGTGTGTGTGTGTGTGTGTGTGTGTGTGTGTGTGCCTGCGTGCGTGCAGTGGGTGGGGGGGTGGCTTGGAGGTTCGAGGGGGGACTTAATAAATTCTTCCTCCTTGGAACACTGTCAAACAAGTCCTTTCTTACATCTCCCATGAATACATTACAGGCGTGCTTGATTGATTAGAGACCCTCGCGAGAGGGTGAACCAATGAACCGGCTCCCCCAGCGTGATTAATAGACTTTATTAAGAGAGTCCTCTCCTTTTTAATAATGGTAATGTAAAGGGAGGTGGGGAGGTGTGCGTGCGTGCGTGTGTGTGTGTGTGTGTGTGTGTGTGTGTGTGTGTGTGTGTGTGCGTCTACACTTGTGAGGGCCATATGTCCCCAGTAGAATTTGAGAAATAAAGGAACATTTTCCTGATCTTCAAATAAACAAATGGTTGTCTTTATGGTTAAAAAGATTAGTTTGTTTTGAATTAGAGAAGGATTCAGGGTGGGGTTAGGATAGGCATGTAGAGGTTAGATATAGTGGTTAAGGTTGGAATTTCGATTCATACGTAGTCAGGTGTCACACCGAAAGCAGCAAATCAACAAAAACACATGCATGTAGATCAGTAATTTTTCCACACCTTTTCACACATTTTTCACACCTGTCCTGCATGCAACTAAGACGCTAGCGTTCAAAATACCAAAAAAGGGTAAATATGGCATAAATAAAATAGCTGTCCTAAAATGTTGATGTCCTCACAACTACAGTAATTTAAACATAATGTGTGTGCATGCGTACGTGCACATGTGCACGTGTGTAGGAAATGTACTATCACCGGTGTTCTCCTGTTCTTTGATCCACGTTCTCTTTCCCGCAGGTTAATTTTCACAACATCCACGTAGCTATATCCATCACTGCTATCACCACACACAACGTACAGCACATAGCTCTGTTTCTTTATATGAAACCCTGTGAATAAAATGGGGGGGGGGGGGGGGGGGGGGGATTGTTTTTTGCTTTTGTGTTTTCATATACTGCCAGTGTGCCAACTATAAATAAAGAAAAAGCCTATTGTTTCTGGCTAACTGAACTCTCTCCTGGGCAATTTAGGCAGCAGGATTGATTTGGGAGCCCTGCTGGCAGTTTACAGCTAAATGAAAATGACTCAATACCCATGAAACATTTTTAATAGGCCATATATCAGAAAGTAAGTGAAGATTATATGGCTCTGCGTCTGTTTTTATTGTGACATAGCATATTGTGTGGGACTGTGCGTGTGTGTGCGTGCGGTGTTTGTGCGTGCTTGCTGGCGTTAGTGTGTGCATGTTGTGTGTGTGTGTGTGTGTGTGTGTGCATGCATGAATGTGTTTAAACAGTATGTGGGTGTGAGTGTGCGTGTCATACCTGTCTCAGTGGCTGTATGAATATGTATACTTATATTTCCATATGTGTATTAAAGGACGACTTCACCCATTTTCAACCTATCGTCCTCACCGCCTGAAGACATCAAATTTTCCTGGCCAAGGCTACATTCACCAAACGTGAATGGAGGAGAAGCATCGTTAGATGTAATTATAATCATAGAACTCTGGGCAACCAGTGACTTCCAGGAAAGTCTGGATGGAAACCGAGGAAGATTGGTGACGCTGGAGAGACAGATGACCACCAGGAAGAGCCTGGTGTGGGTGTATGAGGTTAGCAACCTCATGCACAGCACTCGCCAGAGGGCACCAACTCAAGCTACAGACATTTATACAGATACCCTCAGAGTCTCCCGAGAGGAGGGGAGTATGTGAGACTCAACAATACAAACATAATGGTAACAGCCCTTAACTAATCACAGCTAACGAGATGGCTCACCTAAACAACATCAGCTGGGGAGAAATTGGAAGTAAAGTGTCACTGCGAGAACATCTGCAGGAACACAAAAGGTAAAAATACATCAAGCCAGGACCAAGTGTGGAGAAGAGGGGTCACAGGTGCAGCGCACAACTTGGTTGGTGAGTTGGTGAGACGAAGGAGAATTCCAGGCAGGAATAACCCCACAGTACTGGAGAACTCTACGCACCTGTGTCACCTCAATACCTCAGGAGGGACCCACCCAATACCTCCCCAGAGGAGCCTCTTGTTGGGAAAAACAAATAGAGCAGGAGAGGGGAGTTTAGCCTTGGCCAGGAGGAGGAGATGGGCAGTGATTTGGCCACCACTGCCGACCCGGCCATCAGGAGGGTGTAGCGGAGGGTTCACGGGTCGAAACACCTGATGATCGATGGTTACCGCCTGAAGACATAACATTTTCCTGGCCAAGGCTACATTCACCAAACGTGAATGGAGGAGAAGCATTGTTAGATGTAATTATAATCAATCATTATAATATTGTCTCAAAAAAGGTCTGTGGACAGTTCAGAAACCTGCCTACCAGTGACATCATCGATGGGGAATCCCATCTAATAGAAACTGCAGGCTTTACTGGAAAGTTGTGACCGAAGGTCGCAGTTTAGTATGAGAACGGCACATCGTGTCTCCGTCCAGACGGACTTCTGTCCGTGTACGCTTTTTTACGGTCTATGGGTTTGCCGCTCTGACATCACTGTGATGGCAGGGGAACCACACTAACAGAAACTAAACTAGACTAAACTAAACTAAACTAACAGGACTTCATATGGGAACGCCACATTCCACACTAACAGAATCCATATATGGCCAAGACAGCCCCCCATAAAGAAATCTTGTCAAATAAAATGTCGTCACCCAATCATCAAGGACGATGATACACAAGAACAAGAAGCCCACCATATCTGTGTGGCTGGTTCTACAGACAGGGATCTCCATGTATGGGCATAAAAGGGATTCTATGTATGATGTCAGATGTCATAGACGTCATAGGACTTTCACATAACGAATAACTGAGTAAGCATGTTTGGGGTCTCACAGCATATCTCCATATACAGTACATGGATCTCCATATATGGGTAACTGGTCCGATATACATCACCCTTTAGGGCGAGGTCGCTTGTCGCCCTTAGGCATTATTCCAACCAGTTCCTTTCCCCTCCATCAGGCAGCCGGCTTGCCAGGGGGAGGCATTATAGAGACCAGGATTACTGCATGTTTTTTGTGAGGGTACCTACCAGGGGACACGGGGAGAACATGCCAACCCCACAAAGAAAGGCCCTTTTGCCAACCCAACCTACAATTTTATCATGAGTATTACTGAGGAGGACCAATTATATTGGTTAAAAATGGGTGTCCTTTAAGCATGAACATGCCGTGCACGTGTATCCACATACTGTACATAATGTATGGTTGGAGCATGTGTGCATGAGTGTTTGCAATGCAAACACTTTGCATACATGTGTGCTTCTGTAAGGTAGATTATGTGTGTCCTGTATTTGGGTGTTTTTGCATAGGTAATATTTGTTTTACTTAAGTAAAAGTAGTCAGTCTTACAAGTACAAGTTTGGTATTCAAAATGTGCTTGAGTAAAAGTCAGTGTTTCCCCTATATGCATGAAGGAGTGGCAGCCCGCCACCCCTTAAATCCGACCACCACAGCATGATCTTTTCTGTAAATACATTATTATTATTATTATTTTTTGCTGGGTATTTCTTTTCACATTAATGTGAAGCTCATGTGAAGCATACCGTTCTCTCGGGTTGCATACCGTTGGATGGAGATATATAGCACTCTTAACACCCATGGGGCCAAACTCGTTCAGTAACGAGACAAGGCCACTGGAGGTCGCTGTGCCAAAACTAAGTTGTCTCGTTGAGAGACGAGACAAAGGGTTAACTTTGTTACGTGCAGCTGCGCGCATGTTGTGTGCCCTGTGAGAGACGCTGATGCATACGTCATAACGTGACAAGCACAGAAGCAAAATGGTGTGTCTATGCTGCATAGACTTCTATTCTATGCTGAAACATAAAAAGGGCTTTATCTCTGAATAAGGTGCAAAGAACGCCAGGGAAGCAGAGATCTGCTTGTTTTCACGGCGACACTATAACATGATGGTCGGCCCCGGTTTGGATTTTAGTTTCGCGAGCGTTTGTAAACAAATGGATTATCTTCCTCAATCGTCAGCGGACACTCACGTGCACACGCACGAAGCTTCCGAAGCTCTTCAAAATAAAGCGTAAGTGAACGGCGGCACCAGCAACAGCTAGAAATGTTAGAAACCTTGGCGGCCGTTGTGTTAAACACCCGACCCGCAAAACCCGAAATATGTTCAGCTCCCCGCACCTCTCCCCACTCCTTCAACTTCTGCCTAGGGGAAACACTGAAAGTACAAAAGTATTGGCATCAAAATATACTTAAAGTACTCATTATGCAGGTCACATTTCAAAAGTTTTAAAAATAGCAGATCGACGCGTTGTGAGCCTGTAAATCTGCTATTTTCAGATGGCCTAAATATATAGGGCTGAAGTAGTTAGTTCGGGTGTCTTGCAAAGGTAAACTGTGTGCCAGGAAACAGTTAAGCCATGTCCAAGCTGTGCCCGCTTATCAGCACGACACAGAAACAACAGAGACCTGTGGCAGCACTGGACACAACAGCACAGACTTATCGCCGTGCTGCGCGTTGCAACACCCCACCGCAACACGGATAACACAGATAGGGCCATTCACGCCCTACCACACCACCACATGACCCAGACGAGTTCTGTTTACTCTGCCACAGTGACCCAGACTCACACGCACGCACGCTCTCACACACACACACACACACACACACACACACACACACACACACACACACACACACACACACACACACACACACACACACACACACACACACACAGATGACATCACCTGGCCAGCCTACAGCACGTAATATTGCTCTCCTGTAAATGTGAGAGGGGGGTCGATAGCACAGGTGCGAGACCTCCTCTGTGTAATGATAATGCCTACCAGCGTATGAGTTGTAAACTCTCTGCTATCGATTACCTTGTATTCAGCACACAGACAGACATCGCTCGGGCCTGGCTGTGAGTGGTTGTGTGTGTGTGTGTGTGTGTGTGTGTGTGTGTGTGTGTGTGTGTGTGTGTGTGTGTGTGTGTGTGTGTGTGTGTGTGTGTGTGTGTGCGTGTGTGTGTCTGCGGCGTGTGCTTGTGCGCACGGTGCGTGAGAGTGTGAGTGTGTGCATAGCATCCAATATCCACAACCAATAATGAAAACTGCCAAATCCAATGTTTTTATTTCATCCAACCTTTATTTAACCTGATCAGTCCCACAGAGATCCAGCGGGATCACTTTTCCAAGAGAGAGAGAGTCTAGCCAAGTCAGAAGCACCAGCAACAACAGCCATTTCAGTCAAAGTAAATACAGTGCTCAATAATGCATAATCTAGTAAGGAAATGAGATGAAATCTAGAAATGTGTGTGTGTGTGTGGTGGGGGGAGGGGGGAGGGGATATGGAGAAATAGCAGAATGTGGTGCAGTTGTGATGCATATTGTGATTCATATTCATATTTTTAACCATATGAACCCTATATGAAGCATATGAAGCATATGAAGCACAAATGTCATAATAGGCAAACATTACAAGCTCACAATGTGTCACGTTGCGATGCATTGTGTGCTTGTTCGCCAAAGAGTTTTGGTCCAGGGAGAAAAGGAGGGGATAGGTTTTATACCATTAAAGCATCGGTGTCATTTTAGATTTTAACCACTTTAACCATTTTTATTCTTTGGCTATTCAAAAATAGCAGACATACAAGCTCATAGCACATCACTTTGTGCGGCGCTATTAGCTTGTAGATCTGCTATTTTTGAAAAATCATGAAACTTTGTGCAAATCTTTCTGGGGGTCCCTGGAACCAATTTATTTTTAGATTTTTTGGTCGGTGGCCAAATACCGTATGTAACATAAGCTTTTCAGAAACAATTTTTATTTGTTTTTTTTTCTCTCTTTTTTTTTTACACATTTTTTGAATCGGGCTCAGGTCTTCATCATGGGTTTTAAGCAGTTAAAGGTATTTATTTCTCATCTCTAACTGGGTGGGTTCTCTGTCATGCAGGATATGTGGCAGGGTGGAATGTCCTCTGTAGTCGCATCATAGCTTGTGATCTGAATCCAGGGAAAAAGAGAAAGCCACTTCATTCTTCACAACTTTTCTTTGTGCTTAGATAAACTTGTTGTCACACACATTGTTGGGCACTGCAGCGTGACACCCCACCGCCAGATAATGGCATTGCCATGCAAATGAGCCGGAGTGTGAGCTATGCAATGACAGCTATGCAAGTGTACGTGTGTGTGTGTGTGTGTGTGTGTGTGTGTGTGTGTGTGTGTGTGTGTGTGTGTGTGTGTGTGTGTGTGTGTGTGTGTGTGTGGGTGTGTGCGTGTGTGTGTGTGTGTGTGTGTGTGTGTGTGTGTGTGTGTGCATTCACGCGTGCATCTGTTTTGTGTGTGCTTATTGGAGAATGAATTGATGGCTAACAGAGTGATTGAACAGTGTGTGACTCAAGGGAAGATTATGTATTGTGTCAACTGAGAAACTTGATGAAGGATTGCTCAACTAAGATATTGTCAGTCGACTTTCCTTACCATCTGCTCCGAAAAACGTCCCACGCAGGAAAATGTCGAGATACATTCGCATCTGTATTTCAAGATGGCAGTCCAGAATTTGAATTTCAAACACTCCTAACTCCAAGCTGAATACTGTACGTTTGGTTGACTTGGAGTAATTGGCGTCATGGCGTCATTAGAACTGACGCTTCATTTCCACACTCCACATTCTGGCTGTTCTCTGGGTGAAGTCGCGGTTAGACCTGTCAACCCCATGCTGTTCATCCGAGACTGACAGGAAGTGGGGTGTGGGCGAGAGATGTGCGACGAGCCCATCGGCCAGCGTGAATGTCCTCTGCCGTCTCCAGCCGAGTTGCTTTTTTGTCTCTCAAAGAGACTGGACATAATGAAGTGGCGCTCTCACAAATGGAGAGGGGTGGGCACCGTGTCACCGTGGCCACGCCCCCTTTCTGTTGTCATGCTAAGACGGCAGAGCTCACTGGAAACTGTACCTCTATTCAGCCCCTCGAGTACTGCGGTGCCCCCCACATAACACTCACACAAAACACGGAGGTCGCAGTCACGTGTCCTCCCACTGATGTCAGTACTTCCTCTCTGAAGACAAAGGCTTCTTGAGGACACAGGCAGTGGCTTCTCTGAGATCGCCCTGTGATGTACGCTCGGTTAGCTCGGTGACGGCTCGAGGTCGAGGAGGAGTTTGGACCTTGAGGTCCCGCGGGACCTTCGTGGCGCGCAGCCTTCATCTGGGAGAGACCATGAGAACAGGCATGGCTAATGTCATTTTACAGGTAGATAGAGCGGGAGATTGGGGAGTAATTGCAAGTAATAACAGATAGCTGTCTCGGAATCCCACGAGACTCCTCTCTCTTTCTCTCTCTCCCTGTCTCTCTTTCTTTGCCCAGCCAGCTCTCTCCAACTTTCAGCCCAAGATGGAGGGAGCGGCGCTAACGAAATACACAGCATGGGCGGCGAACTGTAATCTTTGCTCTCCTTCAGTGAAGGTCACCGCTGTCGTCCGCACTCTGCCTACACACACTCACACACGCAGATGAGATGAGGCCTCCGTCCTCCATCTCCTCCTCTCCCGGAAATGATAAGGCAAACAGTGGAGGAGCGCTAAGGTCAGCCAGTTAAATCAACAGCCGAAATGACAGTTAATTGGCCAAAGGGCGGTGTAACTGTCATCCATTTCCCCGGCGGGGCCTGACTCGGAAGGGCTCTCCCCGTATACCTCCCCTGACGGTCGGATCCCTCCACCTCTCCCACCACTCTCTCCCTCTCTCTCTCTCCTTCTCTCTCCCTCTCTTTCCCTCTCTCTCTCCTTCTCTCTCCCTCTCCCTCTCTCTCTCTCTCTCCAGGGACATCCTCTCCTTATGAAAACTCTCACTTATCAGCTGTCTACCGCAAGGTTCAAGCGCTGGACGCGGTGCACGGGGGCAGAGGGAGTGCGCGGTGGCGGCGGAGGGGGAAAAAAATGATTATATTGCCTCCGATTTGATTATTATTTCATCATTATTGTTTATATTGTGGTAATACACAATAAAGTCTGTGACAAGTGAGGAGAGGAAATGTCAAAGTGAATTACAGGCCCCACTCTGGCTGAGAGTCAGCTGGCAGAGGTAAAAGGTCTTTCTGGCTAATTGCTCATATCCTAGCAGCAGCTATGGCGGGAGAGAAAGGTCCAAACGCTGCCTGCTGCAGTAGGCAGAGAGACTGAGGGGGCAGATAAGAGCGTGTGCGTATATGGATCATCTATGTACGCCATGCACTAATGACTTGTTTAGTGTGTGTGTGTGTGTGTGTGTGTGTGTGTGTGTGTGACAGTAGCACTGACACATGCTGAATAGCAAGGGAAGCTCGCCTTGTGTGTGTGTGTGTGGGTGGGTGGGTGAAAGGTGCATCTATAGCTCTCACGGTGTGTGCCTCTATGTATTCGTGTAGTGATTTAGTTGACCATAAAGGGTCCTTAGGAGCTGTGTGTGTGTGTGTGTGTGTGTGTGTGTGTGTGTGTGTGTGTGTGTGTGTGTGTGTGTGTGTGTGTGTGTGTGTGTGTGTGCGTGCGTGCGTGCGTGCGTGCGTGCGTGCGTGTGTGCGTGCGTGCGTGTGTATGACAACATGTAATAAGGAGGAGTGATGGCTTTAGGAGAAGCTGTCCTCCTGATTTCGCAGGGCCCCAGGGTTCAGGGCGTGAAGGCAGAGCAAGGGAGAGTTTGTGCGTGTGGGAGATAATGGGCCTTTCTCCACGCCACTCAGCGCTCGGCTGGCACACAGCTGGCACACAGCTGGTCACAAAAAAAGAGAAAAAAAAAAGAAAGAAAACAGGCTCCTCCCCTCCAGAATGCCAGACATGCAACGGGTAAGGCAATACGGGGGAAGGGGGTTAAGACAGAAAAAACATTAGCGTTAATGGGGAAAGGGGGAGCGGAGAGGGGCAAGGAGGTGGAAGGAGGAAGTTATGATGGGGGGCCCCTCTGCCTCTGCTCCCAGGATCCATCTGGGACTCGACAGGAGGGGATCCGTCAGTGATGGACAGGTGTTCCTCAGCAGCCACGGCCTAATCCTTCAAACCCCCCCCTCTTCTGCTCTGGGGCCCAGGGAGACCCCCCAACCCCCCACCCCCACCACCACCATCGTACTGTATTAGCCGACATGTGTACTTTGTTCTCTCTCAATGACATATTTCATCTCAACGCTCCGTTTTTCTTTCATAACCGTGTGAAGCTCGATCTGACGACACCTTCCTATTGGCCGAGAGAGGCGGCATTATGTCATGATAGCCCTAGGGTGTGACATGATTTAAACACCTGTCATCAATATGCCCCGAAACTGAAGAAAAAGTTTAACCAGCTAGCCCCGGCTTAACAGTTACTTTGACTGACATACATAACTGGCATTCAGTCCTCGCTCGCAAACTGTTTCTCAGTGAATAATGGATCCGTTTGTGAAGATTATTCATAGGCTGTCATAGCGAGACATGAGTTTAAAATGAAAGGTGATGTAACGTTGCACAGGAACATGCACTACCATCGATATCCAAAGTTGTTAATCATTAGCTAGTTGATGAAAAGTGAAATGTAAAATGGCAGGCAAAGGCAAGAGTGACGGAGTGACAGTGGGCTTCTGTGCAGCATCATCACGATTGTAAGGTCAGACACGAAACCACAAACCATAATGGGTCTTGTTCACATACAATGCACCATTTTTACTGATTCTCTTTCCAACTTTGTCGTCTGATGATTCCCACAGGAGAGAGGCAAGGAGCCCCAGAGATGACAGCTGACAGGCCCAGGCCTAGTCAGGCCAGGCCAGGGGCAGAGTGACAGCCCCAGCACTGCACAGCTTGAACCGGGGCCAGAGTAGTGTCTTTCTATCTGTACTGTGGTGTCTGTCCATGTGTACTGTGCTATTATCATCTACTATCTTTCCATGCTTGTACATTTATCCACTTGAGTCCTATATCGTCACTGTCGAGTAAAGCCCTGCTTCTTCATACAAGGCCGTCACACAAAAGTAGTGAAAACAGACGATCTATAAGCACACAACGCCTCGCGGTGCGAGGCGTTGTGTGCTTGTAGATCGGCTGTTTTCACTAGTTTAAATCATTTTTAAAATTATAATTACAAAACAAACGGTTTTGGATGTACAAGGTTTCCACCCGACAACAATGATATATTTCACTTTAAGACAAATAGCAAAAGTACGCTTGTAAATTATCTGTTTTGGCCATTTTGGAAAATGTCACTGGGTTAAGAGACATGCTCATCACTAGAATATTAATGGTGCAAATACCTTTTTTACCAGCAGATAATGGAAAGTTATTCACTCAGTGACTTCGATGACTTCTACAAGCTTATGCCTCCTCCAGAAAACCTTTCCTGCACAATGAAAGTTGGAAACTATAAGACGGGTTGGCGGCGTATTGCAGTTGCAGAGGTCTAGAGGTTAAGACCTCCTGTCTCTGGACCTACATGAGCCTCTGTTGGCCCAGACGCTCTGCTGTAACCCCCTCTGCTGTCCGCCTGTCTCAGCTGTCCTACTGCTCATGTAAAGCAACAAAAAATAAAAGAAGAAGAGCGCAGTAGACTGCCCAGTTTTCTCTATGGGGGAAGAGAGAAAAAAAAGAAGCAACAGACAGCAACAGAGAGAAAGAGAGAGACAAGCTCCTGCTGTAATCTCCCCTCAGACATGCTTTGGCTTTTCAAGGTTTCTTCTGCAGTATCTTTATATCCCCAACATTACAGCACCTGACATGGGGATGTTACAGTACATGCACTCCTCTGAGGAGCACACACAGGACAAGGTTGTCCAGCCTCAGTGTTTCCATTCAGACACGAACACCTCATGCAATCTGCAGTGGATTTTAGACACCCGAGGTGGGGGGAAATTAACAGCACACCAGCCAAAGGATTACACATTTTGGCTGTGGCTGGTCTAATTCTGCTCTACAATGGACCACTGTTTGCAGATGCTATCTAGTTCTAACAATCTACATAGCTGGTTTTCTGTTTTATATAATACTGAACCGTAGTGTCCACTATTCTGGGCATGCCCTAATAGGCGACCGTTCTGTAGATCTGCTATTTTCGGTTGAGATTTGGACAAGTGGTGGCTAGGAGGGGATCAAGTATGGACCCCTGGGGGGGACGCCAGTCAACAAAGTATATAGGGTTTAGGTAGTGAATACCATATGTCCCAACCCGCATATAGCAGCATTCAATATCTCTGCAACTTCCAAGATACATTAACAGTGTAATAGTGGGTTTCAGTTGGCCATTTCCATTACCGTACCATAACATTTACCATAATATGTTTTACTGTAAACACAGTCATCAATCATGCTACGGTCTTTGAGGTCTTTTCAAACAGCGGGTGTCCCGTTTTGGAACAGAACTCCTCACTTGTGCAGGTGGAGAGACATCTGATAGGGAAGCAGGCCCGCGTGTGTGAAATGAGAGACTGGAGGAGACTCCCGTGCAGGTGTCTCTCTCTCATCACTCAGACAGCCCTTCATGGCAGTTTGTCCATCTAGTCTGCTGGAGGTTACAGGAATAGGCCAAGGTCAAGCAGAGGCCTGAGAAACAAACCAAACAGAAGACGCCCGCTCCAAGAGGATCTGGCACCATTGTGAAAGAGGCTTACACTTCTTCCTACAAAAAAGTATTTAAAGAGCTATGAGTAGAAAAGAGACAATTGCGTTTAACCACATGAACCCTTGCGTCCCTTTTCTAGGCATGTCATTATAGGCAAAGAGATTTGGTGTAAGGGGGGAAAGGAGTGAAGTGCCCTGGGGGGGGGTTAACAAAGTATAGGCCTATATGTTATATTGTTTTTTAAAATGGTTAAATGGTTTAAACAAATGGTGCCAGGCACCACAAACCTCACTCCTCCTTTAACGAGAACAAACACTGGGCTAGGTACAACTTCTTTGGCCATTGATTGAAAAAAAAAGAAAAAGAAAAAAAGAAAAGAAAAAACATGTTCATTTGATCTTTACAGGTTGGTCAAGGTCAAAGATCAATTTGCCAAATAAATCAGCAGTAATACTTTAGAATAACTATTCCCAAATCACTATAAATCGTTAATTTCCTTTTTGCAGTAATGGATAATGTATAATAGTAGGAGGGTTTGTGTTCTCAGAGTTGTTACTGTAATCCACTATTAATACATAGCCTATTTAAAAAGAAGAAAGAAAAGAAAGAAAAAATATTGTTCTCTGAAGTAAACTGGATTATTTTTTGACAGTTCTTAACTATTTAAACAATTCTGAACTTCGTGTGACCTTTGACCTTAATCTAGTAGCATCTAGTTTCATGTCATTCTTGGCCAGCCATTTCCCATACTGTATACATGTAATTGCTCACAAAAAGACAAACATACAAACCACCCAGATGAAAACAAAACCGTTAGGATTATAGCTCATAGTATACACAACAAAGTTGTATTACTTTGCAATAGTTTGGAATACATTTGACCAAGTTATAGCGGGGAAACTATTTTGTACTTTTCTTTCTTGACCGTTGACCTTGACCGAATTGCCTGCGATTTAATGAGGTAATCTAGGGATTCAGGGAACATTGGCAACCTTTGACGAAACCTTCATGCTATCCCATGCAGCCATTTCCCATAATGTTGCTAACACAAATAAAAAAACAAACAAACAGACAGTCAAACCCCATGAGAGGGAGGCGTAACGAGAGAAGAGGAATCAAAACACTGCAGTCTTATTAGATGAAACCAATCCGTACTGTATAGGCCATAAATCAGCATGGGAAAGGAGTGATGTAATTTGTTGTTCCAGTGATGAGAAATCAGCTGTTGACCTACTGTACCAGAGCTATTATTTCACGTCTGATCACCAGTTTACAGACAACTGAGGATTCACACAGCTGACAGAACTACCCCTTCTTTTCTTTTTTCCTCTTGTGGGAGATCAGTATGTACATGACAACAATATGCAAAACGTGGGGAAATTCAAATCACATTTCAGAATTTGCATACAAATGACTCACTTGCTTGTCAGACCGCACAATGGTGTGTGTGTGTGTGTGTGTGTGTGTGTGTGTGTGCGTGCGTGCGTGCGTGCGTGCGTGCGTGCGTGCGCGCGTGCGCGCGTGCGTGTGTGCGTGTGTGTGTGTGTGTGTACAGGTTTGAGGAGTGATGTAGATAATATTTAACCACTTGAACCTATAGCTTCCCTATTCTGGGGGAAGTATAGGTAGGGGTTTAAGTGGTTTGGTTAACCACTTAAACCCTATATATTTAGTCGACCGTAGCCCTGACTAGGACTAGGTCCATTCCCTTTTCCCTCTAGTCTACACTAAATATCTTTGCCAAAACTAGCCAAATCCACAAGTTCTACAAGCTTGCGAATCTGCTGTTTTCACTGAATGTTCAGGTCACCAGTTGTAAGTAAGTGCGGTTGTGGACCTTCTATTTTAGGTGAGCGACACCGCTGTGCAACAGCGTATAAGTCAGGCTTCAGGAGTGTTCTCTGTTGAGGACAGAAAAGCACATCCAGATGACAGGGACACAACACTGTTCCACTATGTTACCCCCGAGAGACGTGAGCACCACGCCACGGAGAAGGGCTATAATCTGCAGCGAGATGACTCCATGCAGAGCTACAAATTAAATAAAGCAGCAATCTGGATTCCATTATCATCTCACCGAGTGCTTACATCTCTGTAACATTTAAACGGCAAAATAAATATGAACCGTCGCGGTATCAAACAAGACCCTAACCAGTATTTGTTTTGTGGGAGCTCACAGAGAAATGAAAAGCTAGCAACAGTAAACATAGATTTTTCTGCCTCAAATTTTGTGAGTGGCACCAAATGTTTCTGGGTGCAGTAATTGCTGGCAGATTTGAAGGGAGATGCGTGTTTTAATTAGGGCTCGACATGGCTGCTGATGGTGTTACACAAGTTGTACCCGTCAAACAGGCCCCCGAGATGGAAAGTTTATAAACAGTCTCTGGAAAGCCACCAGGGATCACCCAGCGGACAATCCCACCCTGGCTAAGGAAACAGATCTACCGCTAATATGCCAACAGCCAAGTGCTCCATAATTCAAAGCTCCAAAAGCGTTCTCAGCGAAGAAGTTCTGCTAAGAAGTAAGAACGTTATTTGTTTCTTATTTTATATTTTTGCACAGCCATATTTCACTCCAGGGAGGTCATATATATATATTTTTTTTACAAATTAGTGTGTAACTACTTTATGCTATGAAACACATCCGTGACATTTGTTTCACCAAATGTTGCTCGGTTTCCTCAAAAGTTTCTCTGACCTCAAATGCAACAGGGGGAGTTATCAGTCACCTAATCACTGATAACTCCATGCTTAGGAAGACAATTCTAATAGACTAGAGGTTCGCGGCCCTTCGGGCCGCTCACATCTAGAGTCCACGCCCGCTTTTTTTTTTTTTTTTTTAATTTTAAAAAAAAGTTAAAAAAAAAAATTTTTTTTGAAAAAAAAGAAAACGTTTTTTGAATAAAAAAAAGTTTTGGCCTAATTGTGTTATTATTGTTACTGTAATAGGCCTGCCAATGTTTTATTTTCATTATTTCAATGTTTTCATTTTAGCAACACACACACACACACACACACACACACACACACACACACACACACACACACACACACACACACACACACACACACACAGACAGACAGACAGACAGACAGACAGACAGACAGACAGACAGACAGACAGACAGACAGTATCTTGCTGTGAACTCTAGAGGTGAGTGGCCCGAAGGGCCGCGAACTTCTTGTAAGATACAGGCTCTCGGCTAGCGATTGAGTCTCTCTCTCTCTCTCTCTCTCTCTCTCTCTCTCTCTTTCTCTCTCTCCCCCCTGTGCAGCGACCCCCCCCTTCCCTCTTGTAACCTGAGACTCTCTCTCTCTCTCTTGCTCTCTAGCGAATGAGCGGACGGCATAGGGTTAGGGGCGGTATTCCTTACGCCCTAGACGACTACCTATGAGTTGAAGTGGATGTAAAGGGGGCGTGGAAGTGGGATGCGGCAATAAGCCCATTGTAAATATAAGATGGCAACAGCACACTTCCAGGGACCAGATTTACATTTCATTTCGCTTAACTCAGTCACCACCTAAACTTGCTGATAGCTGTATACAGCTAAACTAGAAATGCAACCTACCCAACTGACCCAGTGCGACATCATTCACAACGAGATGAAAAATTCTGCATGGCTTCTCCAAACAGTGTAATTTCGTCACGTGCCTTGTGAGTGCTAGTTTCATACTTTTACAACACTTAATTAACATCTCTGACAGCAAAATCCAACCCGAGACTAGACAATGTTTACCATAATAGCCCCCTTCACTTGACATGGTAACAACAACACTTTAAACAGCCTGCCGACTGTTGCAAAGTTGTTAGTTATGCCATGATTGCAGAACGACTGTAATAAGGCTGTGTACTGCATGTATGTCAATCTATCCTCTATGACTGAATCATTATTAAATCACAACTTGAGGCAATGTCACTTAATATTACAACTCTAACTCAATATCTGTCTTTTGGTACAAGTTTGGTGATCAAAGGTCATGGACGGTGACGAGCCACAAGGCTCAACTATGCACACGTACTAGACTGCCCTTGTTTGAATTATCTTCAACACTGCTTACAACACTACTGCTTATGCTGAGTTTCCACTGACTGTACACATTCTGGCACTCAATATTCAATGGAAGCCATGGGACATGAAGAATACAAAGATACATCCAACGTTTGCAGCTGCTACAAAAGCTACAACAGCTACAAAGCTACATACAAGTTGAGCTGGTTTCAACTTCAGATATAAAGCTACAAAGCCACAGCAAGCATATCTGTCCAATGTCGCCTTGTATCCTTGTATCTTTTGTATCTGCCAGTGTGAACGCAGCATTAAAGGTTTGTGACTCTGAGAGTGTACAAATAATTCTTAGAATTTGCACACTCTTCTAAGAGTTATGGGGGGCCTTGAAATTAAAAATTTGAGAATCATTGCGTGCATCTGCATCTGAAGGGATCAGGCAGCCAGTTTTGTTTTGAAACACACTCTGCTTGTTATCGTAATTCCCCTTGTTTATAGGTTGGTTGGGGCCTCCTCGCATTTCACAATGCTGCTTTGACACAAATTGTTGACAGGAAACGGACTGTTGTGCCCAAAAAGGCTGTATGTGTGTGGAGAAGGGTAAATCCCCTTGGCTACTGTGGAAAAGAGACACTTTTCCACAACACTGTGTGTGTGTGTGTGTGTGTGTGTGTGTGTGTGTGTGTGTGTGTGTGTGTGTGTGTGTGTGTGTGTGTGTGTGTGTGTTGTCTTTTCTATCGCTATTCAAACACCCTTCTACCCACGTTCTCACAACCGCTCCATGGTGAGCCATGTGTTTTCTTCATGCCGTGTGAGTATTGTATACACACTTAAGACACAGGAGTCTGTTCATGCTGCTTACATAATTTACTTGTTTCTGACACAGATCTGACTTTTTATATTGATATATCTTTTCATAATAAACTTTACTGTTTGATGTATATTCATTTATATATTCACTGGTTATAAACTGCACATGTACGGTATACAAGTGCAGATGCCATGTGTCGGAAATCTAACTATTGTACTCTTTCTTTTATTCACTACTGCTTCTGTACTGTAGTATAGGATTGTAAGTAATGACTTTATGGTTTATTTGACTTACGTTATAATTGCTTTCTACCCCATGTTTTGTTTTACTGTTTATATATACATTTAAAAACATAACATCAATATATTTGCAACCTGAAAGGAATGTTTGTTCAAGTACTGTATATAACATGTATATATACACACATACCACACACACACACACACACACACACACACACACACACACACACACACACACACACACACACACACACACACACACACAGAGAGAGAGAGAGAACAATTACTGCTTAGTACCCTGGGCCAAGCCGTCCTAAACAATCTAACTTTGATCTATGATCTAACTTTTAGCTAAACAAACTGACACTTTCTAAAAGTTTATTTCTTTTCATGAGCTCTTGCCTTGGACGTGTATTCTGGCCTGAAATGCTATAACACATTGTCAGCTCTGCTTTCTTTAGATGGCCTGGATCAAAATAGACTTTTCTTTAAGAAAAAGAAGAAAACTGAATCTAAAGAGCGGCTTACATGCACACTTCCAATTTTACAGCTATCAGTGTCTATAATCCACACGTGGTTTCATGCCTCGAATCCTCCCACTGGCTCCGTTAGCACCTCGGCTGCCCCACGCTAACACAAACCTCCTCTTATGTGGCTTCCCCCTCTCCCCGGCGCGGGATCCACATCACTGAGGCTGCGCCCACCACGGAGGGCCGTTTTTTCCACATCTCCGGCCAGGTTTCTGGCCAAGATTCTTCAACCGAAATGTAATTTTCACCATGTTGGTTTTTTGGGGAGTGAGTGAGTGAGGGGGAACCGGGGGGGTGGTGGAGGTTTTTTTGGTGCGTTGAGATTTGAGAAGTTATGTCTACCCAGCTGGGGCGGTGGGGACAGTTCGCTCCAACACCAACACTCCAAACCCACGGAGACAGCTAAGTGATTTATTGGCCTCTTTTATTGCGAGGTCGAAAGAGGGAATTGACAGAGAAACATAAGAAAGAATAACAGGGGTAAAATAGAGCCCCGTCTGCGATGTTGCGGAACACAAAAGTGACACAGGTGGAGGGTTTGAAATGGCGTAAGTTTAATGGTCTATTAAAAGAAAGAGCCTCTATTGCCTGTAACCGGGGTGTCCCGTAACCTAACAAAACAAGTTATTTAATTTCTCTCATTTGAATTATTCGACTGCTCGCTGGACCTCCTGTTAAACGCATAAATCATAGAGAGAGTGTCATTTCACACCGGGCTGCTCCGCAACACTGGGCTGACATACCTGCGGTAGATTTATTGGAGGAGGCCGGCGTCGTGCTGTTTTGCTATCACGATGTTATAATTCAAGCGGGGATGGAGTGGGATTCTGACTTTTAGATGAATCCAAGTCTCGAAACCGTCACCCTGGGACAAACTTGTAGCCTAATCTTGGCACGATCCCACACGAAGATAATGGTTTCCATGAACCAGGGCTATGGTGCAAGAGAGGCAACGCGGGGAGACACAGACTCAGAACTCGGGGCCAGGGGCGTCACAAGGGGTAGGAAAGTGGGACTGAGTTACTAGGGCCCAAGGTGGTGGAGGGGCCTTAATTATTTTATACTTTAGCTATTGAAAAATAGCAGATATACAAGCTCACAGCGCGGCACTGAGTGCCGCGCTGCGAGCTTGTAGATCTGCTAGTTTTGAAAAGTTGTGAAAATGTGTGCAAATCTTTGAATATGTATGTATTTTTTAAGCGAACATTTGTAACTTAAATTTTGCTTCTGGGGGGTCCCTGGAACTCAATATGGCCAAATACATACAATTTTGGGGGTCCTTCACATGAAAAGGTTTGAGCTCCACTGACATAGAAACATAGGTTTAAAAAAAAAAAAAAAAAAAACTCAGAAGGATTTGAAATATTCAAAGATTTTCATGATTTTTCAAAAATAGCAGATCTACAAGCTCGCAGCGCGGCATCGCGCTGTGAGCTTGTATATCTGCTATTTTTCAATAGTTAAAGCACAGGGGCCCCGCAGTGAATCCTTGTACCCAGGGCCCAGAATTTGGTGTGACGCCCCTGCTCGGGGCCTGCAGTAAAGAACAGGCTGCACCATTGTAGGGTGAGTAAATGTACCTTATAAAACCCCAGGAAATTACATGTAATAGAAGTGATGTACCATTCTGCGGTCACACGCAGGAGACAGGCAGACTTCAAGGAGACAGCTCACACAGATCACAGCCCATGCAGTGAATCATATCATTTCAAAGAAAGGGGGGAACAGACAGAGGGGAGGGAAAGAGAGAGAGAGAGAAAGAGAAAAAAAGAGGAGGATGGGACGAAAATGAGAGGTCGGGACGGAATGATACGACGATGTTCCGTTGTATAGCCGGACCAAATCCGAGATATGGGGACAGGGGGGGATGACAGCTTCACAACATGGCATTAGCATCGCAGTTCTAAATGCGGAGAGCTCTTATTGTTCTGATCTATTCTCTGGCTGTGACTCAGGCCTGCCCTCTTCCCCCGGGGAGCCTTCCAGGCCCCGTCGCATCACTTCACGTCCCAGTGAAAGTCAAGTCACTGGGAAGGGCCTCGCGGACACATGGGGACGCGTGACACTCAGTGGCCGAGAGAAGCGTGTCACAACACTCTGAGAAGTTACTGCCCTGCCTTGGCCTGGCCTGCTACCGCCCTCTCTACTCTACCAAACCTCACCCCCCACCCCTCCATCCCTTCTACCCTTATTCTCACTCTGACCAAATTACACCAAATTATTGGCTTAGTGATGTGACAAAAACAAAACTATCTCCATGAATTCAAGGCTTCATGGGGTGTGTAACTGACAGAAAATAAGTTATTATTTAGGTGAACTACTCCTTTAAACGCAACAGTTTCCTCCCCTTGGACAGCATCCACTGTGTGTGTGATAGGGTCTTGGAACAATAACAATAAAAGTGTAGCTTAGTTTATATTTGCGTGGCAGGATAAGACATTGTTTTCTATTTCAGAATGTTTACGAGCTAGGCCTATATCTCCTTACTTTCCCTGATTATTATATAATTAGTGCCACGATGAAAGGACCAATAAGAGCTCATACACAGAAGACTCAACACTCGAAAGCCTAAGCAATGTTATGCACTCCATGTGTCACAATTTACTGTGTCTTAACCATTTGAACCCTAGCAACAACATTCTGAGAGAAACACAAGCCAAAAATAGCAGATCGCGTTGTGTTGTGTGCACTTTTCACAATCTGTCACAACACAACGCGCAAGGAGCTTGTAAATCGGCTATATTTGGTGAAGAGATTTGGTGTAGACGGAAAAAAGCAGTCACAGCAGTACAAAACCAACACCGGTCCAGCATACTAAATCCATCTTACTAAATCTAGAGTGTTTAAGAGGTGAAAACCAAATCCAGCTCAGTTGGTATAGTAACTACCTGTTGTCTCACTAAGGTTCACTAGGCATAGAGCAGTGGTTCTCAAGTGTGGTCACAGCGTTGTGAGCTTGTACATCTGCTATTACTTTGGTAAACTAAGTATATTTTGATGCCAATACGTTTGTATTGGCAAGTTGTGCCCCCTCAGTTTATATATGTAAAGTCAAGAAAATATCAAAAATCACACCCGTGTGAACTGAGCGGTGGTCGTGGAGCATCCATCCATCATCCATCCATCCATCCACCCATCCATCCATCCATCCATCCATCCATCCATCCATCCAACCATCCATCCATCCATCCATCATCCATCCATCCATCCATCATCCATCCATCCATCCATCCATCCATCCATCCATCCATCCATCCATCATCCATCCATCCATCCATCATCCATCCATCCATCCATCCAACCATCCATCCATCCATCCAACGATCCATCCATCCATCCATCCATCCATCCATCCATCATCCATCCATCCATCCATCCATCCATCCATCCATCCATCATCCATCCATCCATCATCCATCCATCCATCCATCCATCCATCCATCCATCATCCATCCATCCATCCATCCATCCATCCATCCATCCATCATCCATCCATCCATCCATCCATCCATCCATCCATCCATCATCCATCCATCCATCCATCCATAACCCCCCCCCCTTCCCCCCTGTGTGTGTGTGTGTGTGTGTGTGTGTGTGTGTGTGTGTGTGTGTGTGTGTGTGTGTGTGTGTGTGTGTGTGTGTGTGTGTGTGTGTGTCTGGCCTGGCCTGAACAACAGCGCCCCTCCCTTAACATGTGTGGTCAGAAAAGGTACTTCAGGCTACATACAGACACGCACACACACACACACGCACGCATACACACACGGCCACGTATAGGAGACGGTGTAACCACCACTCAAAAACAACACAAATATTGGCTGAATATTATTATTATTCATATATTGTATTATTATAAAACTGGCATCTGTTGTAGGTATTATAGATAATAAAAAGAATGTTCATTATTACTAGCCTATATAAAAAAATCACGCCCGTGTGAACTGAGCGGTGGTTTACCCACCAACCCCCCCTCCCCTGGGGGTGTGTGTGTGTGTGTGTGTGTGTGTGTGTGTGTGTGTGTGTGTGTGTGTGTGTGTGTGTGTGTGTGTGTGTGTGTTGATGCACAGGCCAGGCTAGACTCAACAGCACCTCTCTGGTCACCCAGGGTACTGAGGCTACATACACCAGAGGCTACAGACACACAGACAGACAGACACACACACACACACACGCACGGATACACACACGGCCACGCTATGGAGACGGTGTGACCACCGCTCAAAAATATGTGCCCCCTCACAATTTTCAAAAGCCCCTTTAGTCATTTCATCCTGCAGCCGGCCCTGGTGCGTGCGTGCGCGTGCACGTGTGTGTGTGTGTGTGTGTGAGAGCGTGTGCGTGCGTGCGTGCATGCATGCAATCGACAATAAGAGTCACAGTCCAAAGTGAACATGTTAGAAGTAGAATAGCACAGCCCTTAACGCTGCTGTCAACGCCACTGAGCCTAAACTCAGTAGAGCAACACTAACTGAGTGGGAGCACTTTGGCTACCGTATGTGCACTCCTCATGCCCGACAAGTTAGCAGAACCATCCAACAAAACCTGCTCCTGTGTATTACACCTCAAAGTCAAGAGAGGGTACATTAGAAATGGCAAACTTTGTTCACATGCATGTACTTTACAGTATACACATACAGTACGGTAGAGTACAGACGCACGCACTCTCCGCTCTCTTATTTGTGCAAGCTCAATCAAATGATTCTTTTGAATAGCAATAAAGCAGTCTTTATTTTGCTTGGCTGGGCATCCATCCCGCACCCCCCCACCCCCACCCCTCCAGTCCCACCACAGTAGGATCAACTTTCCCCCCCTCCAGAATCCCACTGAAGCACTGCCACGGCGGCTGGAGACAATCAGCTGGGAAAAACGGGGTCCTTAGATATTCCTGCTCCCTTTTCAAAAAGCCCCCAAATTCAATTTATGGACACATTTATTACCATGTCTGTCAGTGACTAAAAGGGAGTTTCGTAATCAGGAGCACACATATGATCTGGTCACAGCGGGCCGCCTCGGCCCGGCCAATATGCGCTCTATTACACGGTCAGGGCCAGCCGATCCGCAGAGGAAAGGGAAAACATGAGCAAACAAAAGACTAGGTAGTTAGACATGGGGTCGGGGGGCCCTTAGATGTAACATTTAAAAAACTGATCTGATTTAGGAGCTGGGGGCCGTGGGGAGAGGAACTGTTAACTCAATACTGGCACAGCGGCCTGACGTACGGGTTGAGTGTGCGCGCACGTGTGTGTGTGTGTGTGTGTGTGTGTGTGTGTGTGTGTGTGTGTGTGTGTGTGTGTGTGTGTGTGTGTGTGTGTGTGTGTGTGTGCAGTGGTGGAAAAAGTACTCACATCTTTCGTTTAAGTATAAGTATCAATACTGTAATTGCGACCGTAGGTCGCAAGTTTACTATGAAAACCGGCACATCGCGTTTCTCTGAAGGTCACGCCTGGCACTGTGGTTCCCCTGACACATCACTGTGACATCACAGGTGATATCACATTGTAAAAGTCCATATATGGGCATTCCCCAGAATCCCTTTTATGCCCATATATGAAGATCCCTGATGTCATCGATATACATCACTGGCCAGGTGGCCAAGACATGGCCTATACTGTATGTGTGGCTGGGGCAGATAGGGATCTCCATGTATGGGCATAAAAGGGATTGAACATTTCAAATGGCACTCGTGCCGCACTGTGAGCTTGTATATCTGCTATTTTTAAATAGCTAAAGTATAAAATAATTAAGGTCCCTCCACCTTGGGCCCTAGTAACTCAGTCCCACTTTCCCCCCCATTGTGACGCCCCTGTTCATGTGACACGTTGTGCTGTCCAGTGATGCATGCTTTTCTCAGTGATGTCAAGTGATGCTTCTGCCAGCAGCAGGGACAAGCTCCAAAAGAGCTTCTTTGGAGAGATTTGGAATTTTCATCACCTCACAGTCGTGTCCCTCACGCCAATAGTTTCCAGCGTTTGGTCAGACTTTTTAAAAGTCGCAACAAACTGCAAGAAGTCCACCTTTCACCACTTAAACCCCATACACTTTATTGACCCGAGTACATACAGTAAGTAGGTACTAGGTCCGCGTCTTTTTCCCTCTACACCAAATCTGTCCGCCAAAAAAGCAGATCCATAAGCCCACAATGCGTCAGGTTGCAATACAGTTAATTTACCATGAGCTGTTTTTCATTTTGCAATGTTGTTTGTTGCACTGTTGTTTGCCCAGTTGAGTGTTGGATGTTTGATGGACCACACTGGACAAACCTTTGGCTTTTTGGAGCTGTGTGGAACACAAGCTCCCTATACGTGGCCGTGTGTGTAGGTATGTTTGTAGGTATGTTTGTGGGTGGGTGGGTCTGTATGTAGCCTGTATGTAGTACCCTGGGTGACCAGAGAGGTGCTGTTGAGTCTAGCCTGCCCTGAGCATCAACTGCAATACACACACACACACACACACACACACACACACACACACACACACACACACACACACACACACACACACACACACACACACACACAGCTCCACTTCGAACAGAGGTTCGATTTTTTGTACTTTGTTGCACTGCTGTACTTTCAGAAATGTGTAAATAAAATTCCAATCAATCAATCAATCAATCAAATGCGTTGTGTGGCGTTGTGTGTTTGGCTTGTAGATCAGCTACTTTGGGGGCGAGTTTAGGGAGTGTAGGGTTCATATGGTTAAAGCATCAGTTAGGCCAGTGGTTCCCAAACCTTTTAGCTTGTGACCCAAAAAAGAAATCAGACGTATGGGACCCAAACTAGTGAAAACAGCAGATCTACAAGCTCACAATGTGCCGTTTGGTAACGCTTTGTGAGCTTGTAGATCATCTATTTTCACTACTTCTTAAACATTTGTTTTCTAATTTATGGAATTAGAAAACTTACCCAGTGTTTGGGTAAGCAGTGAGTCAGGCAGACAGACAGAGAGCAGCCTGTTAGGGCCCAGCTATAATAACACAGCGAGCTGGGCTGCTTTACTATCCCTGCTCCGCTTGTGAAACACACATTCTAATGAGCTGCTGTACAGCAGCGCAGCGCAGCGCGTCACTCAGACCTGGAACATGCAGGGGCCACGGAACTGGACCAAGAGCCACTGAGGGAAAAACTACTCACAGGTTTTACTTAAGTAAAAGTATCAATACTGCAATGTAGAAATACTGTGTTACAAGCAAAAGTCCGGAATCTGTTACAAGCAAAAGTCGCATTGCAATGCTTTGTGAGCTTGTAGAATCGTCTATTTTCAAATGGCCGAAATATATAGGGATGAATGTAGATTTTGTAATAATAATCAAAATCTACAAACTAGTAACTAAAGTTGTCAAATAATTGTAGTGGAGTAAAAGTACAATATTCTCCTCTGAGATGTAGTGGAGTAGAAGTAAAAGTACCTAAAAATTGTACAGTACTTGAGTAGGCTAAATGTACTTAGTTACTTTACACCACTGCACACACGCACAGAGGCACACACACACACACACACACACACACACACACACACACACACACACACACACACACACACACACACACACACACACACACACACACACACACACAGCCACACACCGCAGACCACAGGCCCCAATCAGTGGGTCTTGGTCCGGTGGTTGGACAGAGTGTGAATGAAGTCTGAGAGACAGTGTTCATACAGAGCGCTGTCCGGGGCCAGGGTGTACTGTGGACCCCAGGAGAGACACACACCTCCGTCCTCCGGCCGTAAATCAATGTTGTCTCACAAAGGTTGGCCTACACTCCTGCCAGCGCCTGCCGCAGTAAACCCGCTGGAGAAAAAAAAAGAAAAAGGAAAGAGAAAGCTCCCCCTAGAGGCCATGACTGGAGCGTAATTCAGTTTAGGAAACGAAGCGTGTCCTTCATTAACCGAAAGATCACATTTTACCTCGCCGAGCGACACATTTAGTGGCACGGGGGGGGCTCTGTGAAATCTCAATGAGAAAGATCCTCTGTTTGCCTTCCAGGGTAATTAGGGCGGCTATCACCTGACACCCACACAGGTAATGTCCTGGGCCGCGGCCAGGCCTTCCAGATTTCATCATGGTCAGCCTTGACTGTGGCGTCGCTGGAAAATATGCGGAGAAACCGAAAACCGTGTTTCCAAAAAATTGCCTGCCTTGTCCCCCCGTGTTGGTTTTGGATGAGGTCTCCGGTGCTGGGAAGCTTAAGGGGTTCCTGGAGCCCCGTTCCAGGATGCTTTAAAAAAAAAAACTAGTAACCGATATCGCCCCTCCTCTCCCCCCTCCCCGTACGACCGCCTGAAACATTCTGTTATTAAAATGGGAGCAAATCCCCCCGGAATGTTTTACACGTTTACTAGGTGTACGTCAAGGTGAGAGACAACACTGGTGAATTATGGGCCCGGATTGGGACCCGGGGAATTGACAGTAGGGCTGCAGTGAAAGAGGGAGAGAGAGAGAGAGAGAGAGAGAGAGAGAGAGAGAGAGAGAGAGAGAGAGAGAGAGAGAGGGGGGGGAAAAGAGGAGACGGAGGGGGAGAGAGATTATGACTGGATGACAGTTCAGACTGCCAGTCTATAAATCCCCCCCCCCCCCCCCCCCCCCCCCCCTCGCACCCCCACCCCTACCCCTACCAACAACCTCCGCATGTTACACAGAAACCACACTGCCCCCTACAGTTAGAACCCACATGTGTCAAACTTTATTGGGGTCCTTAACAGTAAATGCCAGGATGATAAATAAAACAGCATCAACAGTCCCACTGTGAGGAGTTTAGTTTTGAAAGATCAATGAGTGGTGTGCCGACAGGGAGTGGTGCTAAAAGCGTCCGTGCCATCTGCGGAAGCAGTGGGTTGACACGGCACACTAATCTCTTCTGGTTTGTCTGTTTGGGGGCCAAGGGACGTCCGACTGGGGGGCTCGGTGACAGCTGCGCGCAGACGCCCCCAAAAATCTGATCCGCGCTCGCTGACAGAGCAACTGCAGAGCGATGACGAACGCTTTGTTGACGGTGAAAACGATTTATTTTCCTTGGTCTTCGTCGGCGTCTTCCTCTCGGTCTTCCTCCGCATGCCAGTTTGTTTTGTTTCTTTCTTCTTTTTCTCGGCGGTGATCACAACGTCTGGGTGTACTAATGGGAGAAAAGAGCTCCAATTAGGGGATGCAGACCGCGCTGGCCCAAGCCATTTCCAAACCACTTTAAATGTGTAATAAATGATCAAATGAGACAACTCCTTTTAAGCTCACAGTTGGGTTTTGCTTTCCCTCAAAAGCACATTGGCTTTTAATAACAGAGCGGGCCCTTTGATTCAGCTCTCGGCAGCAGGCGCGCGGGCGGCAGACTCCAAACCTTTTCTTGCCGCTCCTGGTGGCTAATCAAGAGTGTGACTGGCATGTGGGTGGATTCCCCTCCACGGGGTTGTGGGGTTGAGACCATTGAGACGGAGTCAGATGGGGGGGGGGGGCTGGCAGACAGGACGCGGAGCCCAGGGCCTCGTCGAAACCACTCGCCAGTCAGTGGGTAGTCGCCCTGAAACTGGCGTCGCAACGCAGACCTTCAAGTTCACTTAGGTTGAGAGACCTAAAGAGGAGGTCACAGAGCGGAGGATATATTAAGCCACTCATCCATCAGCGTAGCGGACGTGTGTGGCTGTGACTAATTCCTAGAACCCACCGCAGCAACGGAGCACCTCCCACTGCGAAGGCTGCGGCGGAGGAGGAGGGACGCCACTACATGTGTACCACCTCCAAGTTTGAGCCAAATCTCCGTGTATACGGATTAAACTAAAACACTGTTGACTTCCTTCCCCCTATGTCTTTACATAATTCAGTAATGAGATCACAGCCGGCCATGGAAAGTGGACCACTTTCATTATCCCCTTAGTGTTACGACCAAAATAGACGAACACCCAGCGGGACGCCAGGAGTGCTCCCGTGCTCCTTGTGTTGTGTTCTACTCCGATAACAGCTCACCGAGGACAACAACCCCTCCTCCCCCTCCCCAACTCTCCTCGCACATCTCCTTATGAACCCGGTAACAGCTCCAATGCCCTGCTATCGAAGCCTATGACCGCCTCCCGCAATCCACCACAACAAATGGGGGTACTTCCACACCTAAAATGGAAAAAACGCTATAGGAGCTAGGAGTTAACATGGACTAATCAGTGTTCCAAAAGATGGACTCAAGCAAATATACCTACAAACACAGCATATGCATGGAAAAGTCCTCAATGAGATAAATCAAGCTCTGAGAATTAGATCTGGAGTATTTTATCTTAATAATATAATAACTTGGGTTTGCATGAGTGTAATGTTGTTATTGTCATGGATTTTTCCCAGTGGGAATGACACCTCCACCCCATGGCAGTATCACATGCCCTCGAAGCGAAGAGGCAACCTGACTCTAGTTTTAAATGAAGACGAGGCTGGGTACGATGCACCACCCATCTACTGTACACAAATCATGAAAGGTCACGAATGAACACCTTCACCGGAGGGCACTTATAAGATGTTCTTACACCACATTGACTCTAGTGAGTAGAACCGGGCCATCCATCCAGAAGAACAGCCTCCCCCTCCTAAAGCACACAGACCCCGCCCCGCGGCCCCCATGGCATCCAAGACATGAGGACAAGCACATGGTTTTACTTTCCCTCCACTCGCAGATCAGGCCAATGCTGCATATAATACGGACTTCCAAATGGAAGACGTCACCGCCACAGATCACTTTACCCGGATCACAGGGACATCTGTTAGGAAAGCGGAATAACAAAACTGAACCAGGTTTTTACATGTTTGCTGGAATTCAATTAAATTGTGATTAGCGGGGGGAGCGTTTAGGGGAGGGCGGCGGTGGTGGGGGTACATCCTTGCGTGTCGGGGTGTCGCTATCCCTCGAACCCGCTCGGGTTACCGCGGGGATTACCCCCTAACAGGATGACCTTCGACCGCCCCTGGACAGGTGCCCCGGGGAAGGATGGGAGAGCGTATACCATGTTGTCATACCAAGCTGGATTCACAGGGGCCACTTGGCTGACATGGAGTCTCCTCATGTGCCATTCCACAGGGCATTCCCACTTTCTAGACACACCACGCAGGCATGCATGTCATGAGTAATGGACTACATGTGAAGAGATTACAATAATCTGAGTTGCACATAGCACATGGTAACTGTTATCCCGGCACACACTCTGGTTTCAAATACTTTGGGAAATAGGTCAACGGGAGGATTTACGTTGGAAAAACAAAAGAACTGTAAACACAATCTAGTTTTACAACTTCTGAAATACTGCCGAATTACCACTCATTATATATTTCGTAGATCACGACCATTACAGTGATGAACAAAGCGATACAGCGTCCAGACCCTAAACCGGATTGAGGTGCAACTGTAAACCATGACATTTGCATAAATGAGTCGGAACGTGGATAATGTGTTTTTCCAAAGACCAGTCTCAACCTGGCATCCTGATTTTGGGCATGTCATTTACTGGCGAAAAGTATCAACGATTCTTTTAGCAAAAACAACAGATTGGCTATTTTAGCCATGTGACACCACTGTAAGATTAAGTATAACGTTAGGTGGTTAAGTGGTTTTAACAGGTCTCGGTATCAGACTGAAATACCACATTACATAGATAATGTGTAGCAGATTGCATTTTGAGTGTACTTCAGTGGTGTTAAGTACCTAAGTACATTTACTCAAGGTATTTTACATTACTGGAGTATTTAAGAATTCTGTACTAAACTTCTATGCCACAACATCTCAAAGGCAAATATTGTAGGCTACAATTATTAGATTTTTTTAGTTATGAAAATATCCAATCTATAAGCTAATTGTGAGCTTATTTAAAAAATATGTGTGTACATTTTAGGCTATACATTTGAAAACTAGTGAAATGAGACATTCTGCACAATGAGCACTTTCTACTTTTGGTACTATAACTTTGATGCCAATACTTTTGTACTTTTACACAAGTAAATTCTGAATGCCAGACTTTTACTTGTAACAGAGTATTTATGCATTGAAATACTGATACTTCTACTCAAGTAAAACTTTGAGAACTTTTTTCCACCACTGGCGTACAGTATATAGGCCTACTGTACATCTTCACATGACAGATTGCCCGTGTGACAGTGTGACACTGCGCTCTCTGCCCTGCAGTTATGGAAAAGTTGTGGGCTGGGGCGTCACTCACAAGGGGTAGGAAAGTGGGACTGAGTTACCAGGGCCCAAGGTGGAGGGGCCCTAGTAACTTTAGCTAGTGAAAAATAGCAGATATACAAGCTCACAGCGCGGCACCGAGTGCCGCGCTGCGAGCTTGTAGATCTGCTATTTTTTGAAAAGTCGTGAACATGTGTGCAAATCTTTGAATATGTATTTTTTAAGCGAACATTTGTAACTCAAATTTTGCTTCTGGGGGGGGGGGGGGGGGGGGGGGGGGGGGGGTCCCTGGAACGAATTATTTTGAGATGGGGCTCTGTGGCCAAATACATATTTCATCGTCCTTGACATGAAAACGTTTGACATGGAAACATAAGTTTCTTGCACACATTTTTCACGACTTTTCAAAAATAGCAGATCTACAAGCTCGCAGCGCGGCACTCGGTGCCGCGCTGTGAGCTTGTATATCTGCTATTTTTCAATAGTTAACATTCATGGGGGGCCCCGCAGTGAATCCTTGTACCCAGGGCCCAGAATTTGGTGTGACGCCCCTGGTTGTGGGATCTAATTTGCAATAAAGAGAAGGAAACCTGGCATTTCCACTTTCCAGACATACATATAGCCTTGAACTGCACATGCTGGCAAGAAAAAACTGCCTCCCCAGCTCCGCGACACGACAGCATGCTGCTACAGATAGTCCAACAGAGTATAATGTGCCTTCGGTCGAGCACAAGATAGGATTGCATTGTTTTATCGTCTCGCTCTCCGCTAGAAACACAACGTTATGAGAGGAAGATGGATTTTTCATCCTAATGTTCTGTGTGAGCAGAGAGCCAATAAAGGGAGCAGTGTGGTCAACCACAACTAAACTGGAGCATGTCTTGTCCTCTTGGCCCCACTGGCAGACCTTGGTCTGCTCGCTCATCCCCCAAAAAGGGATGATCGTACTTTCCCCGATCCGAGAAGGGGCCAGAGAGAGAGAGAGAGAGAGACAGAGCAGCGTGGAAGACAAGAAACAAAACAGCTGCTTCCATTCTGTGCTGTTTACCAGGGTTTTCCATGCCAGACTAAATAGGCCTGTGTTTGTCATCACCGTGGCTCTACGCAGCTCCTTCCAACAGCGGGACCTCTACTTAAGGCAGAGTGTGGAATAAACAGCTTTCCTCCCCAGGGCAAGGAGTGGGTCCTCTGTGCTGCTGGTGGTGGTGGATCCGTGAAGGGGAACTGTGAGGAGAGGTGGAGAGAAGAACTCCCTTCTGGAGGAGCTGTTATCAGAGCCCAGCACAGACAGTCAGGAGCAGTCCTGAATCCCCCCTGGGATTTTAAGTGGGGTTTTTATATATATATATATATATATATATATATATATATATATATATTGTCGCTGTCGGGCAGAAACCTCTTATCTCCATATTTTAACTTTTTGTATTTTTTCGTAGATTAATGCCCAGCTTGATCATACTACTGCGTCACACAAAAGCATCAAAAGTAGCACATCTGAAAGCTTGAAATGCTGCGTTAAGCGGCACGTTTTGAGCCTGTATGTCTGCTACTTTAGCGACGTTTGAATTTGAATCCTGAAAAGTAACAGTTTTGGACATATGAGGTTTCCACCCGACAGAGACGATATATATATTTATATATTTCAGTCTCAACACTGAGGACTAAGGGATAATCAAACTGGTCCACTTTTCATGCCAGGCTGTGATCACGTTACCGAATTATGTAAAGACATAGGGGACGGGACTACACTGTTTCTCCCCCTAGCTTAATACACTGAGATTTAGCCCAAGCCTTCAGGTAGGACAGACATGGAAGCTTTGGTTACCTAAGTGAGTAAACTGCTTCTTGCTACCACTGCTCTGAAGCGCCGAAGATAGAAAGTATACAGTATATACGGGTGGGTGACGTGACGTAACGTTTTCGCTGTCCTCGGTGTCAAACATGTATAAATAAAAAATATATTTGTCAAAAACCTTCTGAATATTGTGCAGGACATTAAGCTTTATGTGAACTTACTCAAGATTAAAACATTTCATTCCTCATTTCTTCAGAATTTTCAACCAAACATGGCAAAACTCATATGGTGTGACTGTCCTGACCTTGTTTCTCAAAGTGGGAACTTGAATAAAACCAAGAAAAAGAATTGCTAAAAATCATTTGAAAATGAATTTAGGCTAAAAAAATGTCTATTTGTGAGCCTATATCTTTTCAAAGTCAAAGCATAATGTTTTAAGTCATTTCTGATCAAAAACATTTTGTCCCCCAAACCAAAATCATTTGGTGTGACACTAGTTTGGACAAATTAAACAGGCAATTATTTGGACACCTATTGGCTAGAGAGGTCCTTCTTCTGTAAGGCTATTCAGCACTCCCAGCACAACTGCAAGACAGGTGTCTGAGGTGAGTTATGATTTTAACATTTTCATGAAATGCCATCTTGTTGAAACTTTGACAAACTCACCACTTTGGATGTCTGTTGGTGTGACACCTTTTCATTAAAAAAAGCTTAAGTTATTTGAAGTTTTGGTCATATTTCCATGTAGATCTAGGTTGCTTTGTTATAGCTAGCATGCTGTTAGCATGCTAATGTGTACATAGTAGCCTCAAGGTAAACCTAAATGTAGAAAACGTAATATGGTGTGACACTTAATCATAATGGTGTGACATGTCTGCTTGTCACGCCATATGACTTGATTGTCACACCATATGATTTATACTGTATTTAACTACAGATATAATAATAAATAACAAAGTTCCATGTTTCTTTTGTACATTTAAACATTTGTTTTAAACATTTTTACATAAAATGTAATTTAGCTTCATTCAGTGATACTTCAAATTCATCAGACAGAGCAGAAACCCCTTCACAGAAACCTTAACATATTGTTTCAATCTAAACAATATTTTCTCTTTGTCTTAAACTATACATTCCATTTTCTTTTGTCAGCTGGAAAATGACAAGTGCTGAGAGAACGAGAAAGTACAGGGAGAAACTAAACAATGACCCAGCAAGGAGAGAGGAGCCAAAGGGGCGAGACTGCAATTTCTACGAAGAGCAGGAGGTTGTCTGTGGCATAGCAGAACCGCAACAAGGCAGCCGGTTTGCTACCCTCACCAAATACGACTGGCTGATGTACAATACAGTCTAAATGTATAATCTAATCTGATCTAATACTTTTGTACTTTCACTCACTGGACTGGACAGTGGACAGTGTTAAGGTAGGACCCGAGACAAAACTAGCGAAAATAGCTGATCTACAAGCTCTCAACACGTTGTGCTGCGAGAGCTTGTAGATCAGCTATTTTCGGAGTTGCGCAACCCAGCACTCTTTAGCTAGTGGAGATGTGGTGTAATGTCATGATTCCTAATTACATTTGTTCAACACAAAATGCTGTGTTCAAGTTCAGGAGACTTCGGAAAAAAGCAATTTACCTGAATGCTGAGTTCTGTTTCCACTAATTGGTGTTAATAAAATGTTGCCTTGGCTCCAAGTGTGGCTATGCGCCTTATTGTCTCTTTAGGATCCTTCTGCCGTGGGCCGGCAGAAGACTTAGGTGTGCGTAGCATTCCTGTGCACATCCTCATCATCCATCTACTACTACTAGGGATGCCCCGATCAGGGTTTTTTTGCTCCCGATCCGATACCGATCAAATATTATTGCTTCCGATTCGATCCCGATCTTTCCCGATCCGATCTTTTGGCAAGGCATTAAGAAAAAAAATTCTATTCATTCTATCACTTAGTGCAGCACTGAATCAACAAATTAAAAACAAAGCTTATGAGTAGTGTATAGTGATATAGGCCTACTAGTGCAGTGTTTCTCAATCATTGTGCAGCGGACCTTTGGTGTGGCCTTTGAAATTTGGCAGTGAAGTCACGATTTAAGGACTTTTAAAACCTGTTTAATACCTCAAAAAATAAAATAAAATAGACCATTGCAGCATCAAAAATAATCAACAAACTATATAAAAACTGGTAAAACATTGGCCATTTTTAAAGTTGAAACAAAATAAGTTAAGAACCAATTAACCAGTCTGCTTTAAAAGTATGCAGTAGCAGCTAGTTCAGTGGTTCTCAAACTTTTCAGGCCGTGACCCCCAAAATAATCATATTTTAACTGGGGACCCCCGACCCTGAAGAGTTGAGGAAGTATATTTTGTATAACACGGTTCTATTGTGAAAATAGCAGATCTACATGCTCACAACGCCTCGCAACGCGAGGCGTTGTGAGCATGTAGATCGGCTATTTTCACAATTTCTGGCTTTAATATTTGACAATTTGGCCAATGTTTAATTTGTCATTTTAGAGGTATTAAAAAGTCCTTAATTTTTCACTTTCGAAATGTGCAGATACCCTCTATACACTTAAACTTTATGTTGATTTGTTTACTGTTGAGAGAGAAAACAATGTTGCACATTAAGTTAATCATCTGGGGACCCCCCCAAAATAATGTGAGGACCCCCCTGGGGGTCCCGACCCACAGGTTGAGAACCACTGAGCTAGTTGACAGTGCAGAGAGACATAATTGCCTTCCTTTGATCCATTAGCAAGGGGCCAATTACTACTTATTGGCATCAGCTGCCAGCTGTACACAGAGTCTGACACAATCACCTTCCCTCTGCAGTGCTCTGTCTGTCTCATTTCTCCAAAAGCCCTTGAATATGATTGAAAATGATTAAGGATTACTGTGATTATGGTAAGCTTACATTTCATATCGCATTCACCTTACCTGTAACTTTCAGTACTCCCAGAAAATATTTTTTTGAAAAAAAATAAAAATAATAATAATCGATTTTTTTTCCCCGATCTCCGATCTTATAAAAACGGCCATATCGGCGGCCGATCCGATCACGTGATCGGGATCGGGCAACCCTAACTACTACAATTCTTTCTTATCCCATGTTAAAGCCCTACAATAATATCCTGTTCAGAAATATTAAGGCCATGTTATCCTGGGTAATTGTTTAATCAATCAGTAAAGTTCAGTACTCACTAATAGGTAGGTTAAAACACAGTTTGCTTTGACACATGAAGATATGATCATACGGTGTGACACTAAATCATTTGGTGTGACATTCCAAATAGTGAAAAATCATACCTTTATTAATGATTAAACCAAAAAAATGTTTATGGATTACATAGAGAATATTATCAGGAAGAGTCACAAATATTTGTGTAATTTTAGAGAAAGTTTTGACAGAATACATTTAAAATATGTTGTAAGATCATGAACATGGGCCTCACACAGAGTGTCGATTATGAAAAAAATATACAGATATAATTAATTTTCAAAAAACTATAGTGGATCACTGGTTAGTTATGATAAAGGACTTTGATAAAGTGAGTAACTTAAGAAAGTACTCCATTTTCATTTTATGAACAATTATTTTCATGTCACACCATATGACGATTTTAGGCACAAGTACAACAAACTGCTGAATAAAGTCTGATTCCAATAAAATATCTAAAAACAAAATGTATTTCCATAAGGTTGAGAGTGAGTAGAACAAAAGTAAATAACTTTTATGCCTGCAATTTAAAGTTTTTTTAAAAACACATTTTTTGGGGCGTCACGTCACTGACCCACACACGCATGCACGCGCACACACGCACGCACGCACGCACGCACGCACGCACGCACGCACGCACGCACGCACGCAAGTCAATTTGTACTTGGAAACGCTTCTGAGCGATGGTAAATATGTAGAGCCAAATAACAGTTGAGTGAAATTCCCTTATTTAGTGATCATGACCTGCTCTCATAAGTGCTTTATCTCTTAAGGCAAAGCCTCTGTGCTGTGGAATCAATTAAAAACACACAGACAGAATTCAGGGATTAAAAAAACAACAACAGCGAGTCCATCCCTGCTGATAAGAGTGTTTGAAAACCTAATTTATCAGATAAAATGATTATCCAAGAAAGTAGTTGATGTATCCATTAAGACCCGATTAAGGGTTTCTTTTAAAGTTTAAAATGCCAAACCACTTCGATCACTGCCATAGTTTTATGAAGTGCACATATTTTTGTGTTAAATGGAAACACGGCGAGCGATGTTGTTATAATCATTATTTTTTAATGCATTCTGAAATTCCCGTTTGGTTGTCAAACACAATTAACGCTTTTATGTACGCACGTGCAGCTAAAAACTGAAGCAACGCTTGCTTATGAAGAACAAATGTAGGCCCACATGATCTGGACAGAGAAAACAACTGTGGCAATGATACGCGGCACTTTCCAGAGAATGTTATGCACAAAAATAAGAACATTCCAGCTCGATAATGTTCTGTTCTTGCTTTTAAGTACATACACATTGACTTACATGAAAACTCTTTCAATTCTGCACAGTACTTACAGCAACACGTACATTATTCACATCATGAAAGTCCTGCTAATGTGACTGTAGTGTGAAGGAGGCTTCGCAGATAAAGCATCACAACGAAAACCCGCCGCAGCTGAACAGCATCAATCTCACAGTTTTGATGCGTGAGCGGGTTTTATGATTCACATCACATCAAAGATGTTTCTGCTATAGGGTCTACGAGCATATCTTTAGTATTCGGCCAGACGATGAGGTTGTGAGGCCTCCCACAGCCAGCCAGATGTTCCAATGACCCCTCATCTTGGCCTAGACGCTATACGTGAGACTGAATAACCACAGAGAGGTTGCTGGTTTAATTCCTTCCACTAGCGGAAGGATGGGTTCCATCTGTGAGCTTCCAAATGGATGTTGGCTTCTGTACAGTATGTAATATGTATAATATGTACTGTATACCCACAAACAGTGTGGTGTAAAGTAACTTACTAGTTCATTTGTAGATTTGATTATAATTAATGCATGCATGAACCACTTCAGCCCGATGCATACTTAGGCTGTTTAGCCGATCTACAAGCTCCGACTCTCGATTCGACGCATTGTGATCGAGCTTGTATCTTGGAACTGCTATTTTCAAAAAGATTTTTATATATTTCACTTGTGAGTTGTGAAATGGGACATTGTGCATAATGAGCACTGTACTTTCTACTTTTGGTACTTTAAAGCTATACTGTGTAAGTTGCTCAACTAGTGGTCTAGCAGTATAGCAAACCGCGGTCGCGTCTGCTTTTTTCGTCCGTTTTTCGCCACGGACCGGTCCTTCTGACCACCGCGTCCGCCTCGCCTCGCCGAGACGCATCCATAGAGGTCTCCCGTGTCCTCTACGAGCGGAGGTTGGGGAGCTACATGCATGCTAGACTTCTAGACCAGTGTAAACAAAGCTATTGAAGCAAGCTATTTCCTGAAGATACTGCAGATACGCCTGTGATTGGCCGGTAGTGTACCATGTGTTTATGAGCCGCGATATGATTGGCCAACGTATACACAACGTATACAGATGATGCAGATGACGTCATTTTTCCGCGAAAACCGGACCCCGGCGAGGATCATAGAAAACATATAAAGAGAAGGCTTTTGAAGCTGAAATTAACGGAGTGGGGGTTCTAAAACTTTAGCGATTTAACAGTTAGGACAATTTTAAGATTTATTTTATAAAAAAAGTTACATGCATATAACTTTAAGTACATTTTGGTACCAATATGTTTGTACTTTTACTAAAAGTAAATTTTGAATACCAGACTTTTACTTGTAAGTATTTCTACCTTGTGGTATTAATACTTTTACTTCAGTAAACATTTTAGTTCTTCTTCCAACAGTGATGTATTGTACAGTATACCCACACTCGATGCTGACAGGAATCCATGCCTCTGCTTTTGCTATCCCCTTCTGGTCATTAGTTTGTATTGGTGCTGGTGATGCTGTGTTTGATCCCTGCTTCTGGTCAGACTGAATTAGATACATGCATTTCCTTTTGGAAGATGTACGGTACACTGTCTATGTTTGATATTCATGTCTGATAATGTCACAATTTAATCATTTCATAAAACTGTGTGTATGTTGTATGTTAACCACATTAAAGGAGTAGTTCACCCCCGAAATTACTTTCTTTCTATTGATTACTCACACCATGGAAACTAGAGTTTACTGTCAATATTCCAGGATGACCTCCCACTTGGGTAATGACGCCCCCTGGCGATCATTCAGAGAAACTACTTCAGCTCCCGTACTAACGTAGGTAGGAAGGGCCTGTCACTCAAACCGGAGTGACCCGCCTCCAGGCTATATAAGCCCCCGGAGGCGGAAGTAACATCCTCTTTTCACTCTCTGCGATATCACATTCAGATAAGTTGAAACTCAGCCTTGTATTATTATTCTTCGCGCATTAGCCTAAAGCGGTGGCATTAGGAGTCGCCCACTGGCGAGTGTTGAATTAACCCGTACTTAAGAATACTTATTCTTGTTCCGTCCTAAATCGACGGTTATTTCCTTTTATAACAAAGGATTATTACTGCTTGTTCAGGCCTCCGCCGAAGCAAGCGTGGCATAGCATTAGCCGTTAGCTTGTTAGCTCGTCTGCTATTGTTAACGTTAGCTACACTGCTCACCGCTTGTTCAGGCCCTGCCCGAATCAAGCGTGGCCTAGCCTTAGCCGTTAGCTTGTTAGCTCGTCTGCTTCTGGTTAACTCTATCTACAGTGCTTCGCCATGGATCCTCTGGCCTTCCTGCCGAGGCAATGTCCAGGCTGTCCAGGACTCATCGACGGACAGGATCTTCACCATCTCTGTGTCGGCTGCATGGGCGTTGCACACGCCTTCTCTGCACTGAGTCCTCAGGGGAGAGCAGGACCTTTCTGTGACTGCTGCGTGGCCTACGACCACGATGTACTGATACACCGGTTCTTCCTAGCCAGGGCAGGCCTCGGGGCCTGCGCTCCACCAGGTGGGTCCACTGCTCTCAACCCCACAGCCCAGTCTTTCCTTCCCCAGGCGGCCCGCACCGTTGGTCAAGGTGCGGCGCTGCCTTCCGGAGATCCGCTTGACAACCAGCGCGCCATTCCAAGTCAAGATGGCGCCGTGCTACATGAGACACCGCCTGCCGCGCAACCGACCGCAGCTAGCTCCACTGTCACTGGAGCTGGCGGGTCTGGTGAAGTCGCCGCTAAGAAGGCGACCAAGAAGGCTAATACCCAGACGAAATCTCCGGTAGCCTTTTCCCCTTCGGGCGCGGTGCCCAAAAAGAAACGCTTGGATGTGACCGTCGGGGACGTCCCCCTCGACGTGAGCATCACCAAAACAGTCCAGACCTTCAGGCGAGAGTCGGACCTGAGCTCCGGTCAGAGCGAGGGTTCTGGTTCTGAATACTCTGGATACACGGCCGAGGAGGAGGAGGACTCCGTCGAGGACGAGGGTTCTCGACTCACGGTCACTGTGAAAGGTAATGCCCCTGCGGCTCCAGCACGTCAACTGGACGCCGCAGGGAGCTCCCAGGCCTCCTCAGGCACCACTGCCCCTCCACCCGCCAGTCAAGCGAGTGAAGCGGGAGCAGAGGACGTCGATTCTGCAGCAGAAATGCTGGATCATCTCACAGTCTACATGAGAGCTCTGGCCAGAGTTGGAGAGGAGTTGCCACCTCCTCTCCCCTCTGAAGAGGCAGAGGATGATGATGAAATGCCCGGGCAGGAGCCTTCGGTTCCCGCCCCGTATGTCCTCTCCAGGCTGCCGCTGGTGAAAGGTTTCACCAAGGCCCTCCATTCCTCATGGAAGACACATAAAGACCCCAGGAAGCTGCCTTTCTCTGTGCTGGATTTGGTGGGCGGTGCGGAGGCAGGCATGTCCACCTGCCCTAACCTGGACCACCTGTTGGCACAATCTTTTCTGAGTTCCGTCAGACCCCAGTACAAAGATGTAGGCACGGCTAAAAACGGGCCGTTTGTTGGCCCCGTCGGCACCAACCCGCCGGGGTTCACTGTCCTGGAGGACAAGCTGCAGTCGGACAGGGCTCGTAACGCCTACCGGTCCGCTGCTCTGGCCGCTAAGGACCTAAATCTGATCCAGCTCTTGCTCGCTTCCACCAAGGACCTGGTCAAAGGTCTGCCCACGGGGGAGCACACAGCTGAGCTGAACACTCTATTTGACATCATGCTGAAGGTCAATTGGCATGCGGTTAAGTGGATGGGCAGGTCCATGGACTACAACCTCCAGTCTGAGAGAGCCCGCTGGCTCGACTATGTCGACCTCGAGCCTAAGAGGGACGTGGGCGAGAAGCCTCTAGGTCCTCGCGGGGAGATGTACAAGTCTCTCATAAATATGGAGAACAGTCCCACCACCCTCATGGGTGGGGGGCTTGGAGCTGCTGCAGGGTAGAGTTACCTTCTTCAAGGCGGCTAAGGACATCGTCGAGTCCACCACAGTGCCACAGGATGAACCGCAGCAAGCTAGGAGGACGTCCCGCTCCTCCCGCGCCAAGGAAAGGGGCCGCTCTGCTTCTTTTAAGAAGCACTCGTCTTCCTCCAGGGGAGCCTCTGCAGCCAGGGCGCCTGACAGGCCCCGCACCAAGGCTGTGGTTCCCGAGCGCGCTCAGCCGCGCCGCCCGTCCAAGGATGGCAGGCAGCAGTCTTCATACCGCGGTGGCCGCGGTAGGGGACAGCGCAAATGACACTCTGAAGAGGGGAATTGTGCTGGGGCGGGGGTCCGAGGTGTCTCTCGGTCCCCCTCCCCCCAAACGAGGGCGTTTTTCGGTACCCCGTGTCGGGGAAATGAAAATGTTAATTTTGATGCCTCCTGTGTCGGCAATAAACATGTTGAAAGAACAAAGTCTGTCTCTGTCCAACTCTCTCGCACTAGCACAGACGACCCCATCGTGCATGCCTCCTGTAGTAATGATGAAGTCCTGTCAGGACTCGATAATCAATCACAGGTTTTATCAGAAACCAGTAATGTTAATGTCAAACAATTATGTGGTTCCTCAAGCGCGCGAGTGGGATATCCCTCGCGTCGACAATATGAATCCTTTATGCATGCCTCCTGTAAGAATGATGGAGTCCCGTCAGGACTCTTTAATCAGTCAGAGGTTTTATCAACAACCAGTAATGTTAACGTCAAACAATTATATGGTTCCTCATGCGCGCGAGTGGATTTTCCCTCGCGTGAGCGATGCTATGAATTTAACCTTGAGTCAGAAATTCTGTCGGCCTACTATGAGCCCGGGTCAAGGGACAAGCATAAAGGCCTTAGAGCAGGTATTAAACGTAAAAGTTCCTCTCCTGTCAGGGGAGAATGCTTTAGTTGTGGGCGAGTCTGTTTATCAGTCGAATCGCTTTGCTCTTCCTGTCGCTCTATCGAGCCAAAACCGAACGCTTCCGGTTTCACCGGATACGGATTCGCTAGCTCCCCGCTTCCGGTCCGGCCGCAAAAGAGCTCCGCTAGTCAAGCGGTACAATCGGAAGGTGTTCCCACCTTGCGGCCTATTGAACCCCTGCGCTCCGCATCCGGGTGTTCCGGATACGGATACGCAGGTTCCCCACTTCCGGTCCCGCCGCAAAATAGCTCCGCTAGTCAAGCGGTACAACCAGAAGGTGTTTCCGCCATGCGGCCTATTGAACCCTTGCGCTCCGCATCCGGTCGTTCCGGATACGGATACGCAGGTTCCCCACTTCCGGTCCGGCCGCCAAAAAGCTCCGCCGTCACGGAAGCACAGTGGTGGGGTTTCTCTCGCTCAAAACACGCTAGCACGCTGTGCGCGCCAGTGGAAGTTATGCAACCCGAGCCATTGGGTATTTCGAACGATAACCAGGGGTTACAGGTTACAGTTCGCAGACATACCCCCGCTTTCGAGCAGGGTTATTCATACCAGAGCACGTGGTTTAAAAGCAAGTCTTTTGAGAGAAGAGATCAGCTCATTGCTAAGCAAGGGTGCTATAGTGGAGCTGGACAGGACCCAATCCCGCATGGGATTTTGGAGCCGTTATTTCCTGGTGCCCAAAAAGGGGGGGGGGCTACGTCCCATCCTGGACCTAAAGGCACTAAACGTGTACCTGAAGAAGTACGTTTTCAGGATGCTAACAGTACCCACCATGTTACGGTCGGTCAGGCAAGGGGATTTCCACTGTTCAGTGGATCTGAAGGATGCTTATCAGCACGTCCAGATTTATCCCCCACACAGGAAATTCCTTCGGTTCGCCTTCGAGGGTCGCCTGTACGAGTATACAGTACTCCCTTTCGGTCTGTCACTGAGCCCGAGGGTTTTCGTGAAAGTGACCGAAGCAGCCATCGCCCCGCTGAGACGGCAGGGCGTCAGGTTGGCGACGTACATCGACGATTGGATGATTTCAGCGAGCTCCGCCCACGAAGTGGCGCGTCACACACAAGTGGTTTTGGCTCACCTGAAGGCCTTAGGTTTCATAGTCAACCACGGCAAGAGCATGCTGACTCCAGCAAGTCGTCTTACATTCATTGGGGTCCTTCTGGACTCATCCGACATGTCGGCCCGTCTCTCAGAGGAGAGGGTGGACAGGTTTCGGGAATGTCTCGACTCCTTTCAAGTGGGCCAGGAGGTCACTTACAGGAGTTGCATGGTACTGACGGGAATGATGGCTTCCGCAGTACATCTGTTGCGTTTGGGCAGGTTTCATATGAGACCTTTTCAAAGATGGATGTTATCCCTCGGGATCCCGCCCTCCTTGAAGTACAAGAAGGTTACGGTTTCCCCTTCCTGCGCGATCGCCCTGTCTCCGTGGCTGGTGGAGGGGTTCCTCACCAGCGGAGTCTCGATTGGCGAGGTGGTTTCCCACAAGTCGATCACGACAGACGCCAGTCTCAGTGGATGGGGAGCCACTTTCGAGGGGCGCACAGCGCAGGGGCTTTGGCCTCTGGAGATGAGGGGTCGTCACATCAACTATTTGGAGTTGATGGCTATACTCCTGGCGCTCAAGCATTTCGAGCCTTGGATTTTGCATTGTCACGTCCTGGTCAGGACAGACAATACGACGGCCATGTTTTATGTCAACAAACAGGGGGGCCTGTCGTCGTTGCCACTGGACCGTCTGGCTCGAGAATTGACGTTTTGGTGCTTGTCGCGCCTCAAGTCGATCAGGGCCTCACACGTCCCAGGTCTCCTCAACAGCGGAGCAGATCTCCTGTCCAGGGGGGGTCCTCGCTACGAGGATTGGTCTCTCCACCCCAGGGTGGTGAGCCAGATTTTTCGCAAGTTTGGTCAGCCAGTGGCGGACCTGTTTGCGTCAGCGGAGAATACGAAGTGTCCGTTGTTCTTCGCGGTGAAGGGCAGTCCTCCCTTGGGGTTGGACGCCTTAGCGCACACGTGGCCGAGAGGTCTACTGTACGCGTTTCCCCCCTTCGACTTAATCCGACCCACTCTGGAGAGAGTCAGGAGGTTCGGTCTGGAGATGCTCCTGGTGGCTCCCTACAAGGGCACGTGGAGATCGGCGATCGCCCCTCTCCTTTGCGAACCGGGTTGGCAGCTGCCTCAGTGCAGGGACCTGTTGAGTCAGGCCAGGGGGGAGATCTTCCACCAAGGCCTGCAGGTCCTAGACCTGTGGGTTTGGCACGTGAAAGGTTAAACCTGCTGGCAGCCGGTTTTTCTTCTGAAGTGGTTGATACCATTCAGAGTGCTAAGGCGCCCTCTACGAGGGCGTCTTATGATGGAAGGTGGAATGCCTTTGAGGACTGGTGCGAGTCGCGTGTTCCACCTGTGGTGGCTCATGTGGCGTCAGCCCAGGAAATTCTGGAATTTATGCAGAACCGCTTGAGAAGTGGTCTAGCATTTTCTACCCTTAGGGGGTATTTGGCGGCTATTAATGCCTGTCACCTGGGGGTGGCGGGCAAGGCACCTTCTAAAGTCCCGGAGGTCATCAAGTTCATGCAAGGAGTTGAACGTTTGAGGCCGGTGACTAGGTCTTTGTTCCCAGTTTGGGATCTGCAGGTGGTTCTAGGGGGCCTATGTCGGGCTCCCTTTGAGCCGCTTGTAGGGATGCCTTTGAAACTTTTGAGTTTCAAGACGGCTCTTTTGCTGGTTTTGGCCACGGCTAAAAGAGTTGGTGACCTGCAAGCTCTCTCGGTGTCTGCGGAGTGCATGCAGTTTATGAACAATGATCTCAAGGTGTTGCTCAAGCCTCATCTTAAGTTTGTTCCTAAGAACATGGTGGTCCCTAAGGAGCCTGTTGTTCTTTTGGCTTTTCATCCTCCTCCGTTTGTCTCGGCGGAGGATGAGCGGCTGAATTGCCTTTGTCCTGTCAGGGCATTGAAGGCCTACTGTGACAGGACTGCTGGTTCTAGAGCTTCTTCTCAGCTCTTTGTAGAAATGGGCAATGTTCTTGTCAGAAAGCCGGTGTCTAGACCCACTCTTTCGAGGTGGATTGTGGATGCTATTAGGCTGGCTTACTCTAGTGCGGGTGTGGAAGTGCCGGCGGCACTTAAAGCCCATAGCACTAGAGGTGTGGCTACTTCGTGGGCACTGGCAAAGGGAGTCTCCGTTCAGGAGATTTGTGTTTCGGCGAATTGGTCTTCGCCTTCTACCTTTGCAGCCTACTATCACCTGGATATCGAATCCTCTTCGCTAGCGCATTCGGTTCTGGGTGCAGTTGCCTCCTCTACGTCATAGAGGAGTCGGATCTTCCCCTCCCACAGGTGGGCATGTAGCCACCTGGGGTATTTTGGGGGGGACCCTGTGTTTTCCTTATATAGTGTGTCTTACTTATAAGGCGGACTTGTCCTTTTCATTTAGTTGAATGAGGCGGACTTCGGTCTGTCAGGGTCTCTCCTTATTTTCTCATGCCTTCACACCCAGGTCCGGTGGGCCTGGGACCTTCTGGGTGATGGGTCACGCCCGTTTGGGCTGTGCTCACCCGTATGAGGGGTGTGTGGGGGTATGAGAGTAGGTTGTGGCTTAGAGGGGAGTTTAAGAATCCCAAGTGGGAGGTCATCCTGGAATATTGACAGTAAACGGTAGGTTCCGTACGGAACCATTGTTTACTTAGATATGGAAGGATGACCTCCCACGTAATGCCCCTCTGTTTCACTGAATGTGGCAGAGAGTGGTATTAAGAGGATGTTACTTCCGCCTCCGGGGGCTTATATAGCCTGGAGGCGGGTCACTCCGGTTTGAGTGACAGGCCCTTCCTACCTACGTTAGTACGGGAGCTGAAGTAGTTTCTCTGAATGATCGCCAGGGGGCGTCATTACCCAAGTGGGAGGTCATCCTTCCATATCTAAGTAAACAATGGTTCCGTACGGAACCTACCGTTCAATAATACTTTTAGGTTTTTGTTGCATTCCTAAGACAAAAATTTGATTACAATAAATGTACCCCCATTGATTCCGCATATCCGGAATCAATGGGGGTAAATGTACTATCATGCAATTTTTGTCTTAGGAATGTGTCAAATACAAAAGAATATCCATGAATTCAAATCTCCATGGCGTGAGTAATCAGTAGACAAAAAGTCAGGAGCACTGACTGCGCTGTGGGCAAATCTGTGCTCTGATCTCTGTGGAAAGAAGAAATACCTGCGTGTATATTTATGCCCCATCTACAGCATCCATCCAGGGGCGTCACAAGGGGTAGGAAAGTGGGACTGAGTTACTGGGGCCCAAGGTGTAGGGGCCCTATAGTAACTTTAGCTATTATAAAGAGAAGGCTTTTGAAGCTGAAATTAACGGAGTGGGGGTTCTAAAACTTTAGCGATTTAACAGTTAGGACAATTTTAAGATTTATTTTATAAAAAAAGTTACATGCATATAACTTTAAGTACATTTTGGTACCAATATGTTTGTACTTTTACTAAAAGTAAATTTTGAATACCAGACTTTTACTTGTAAGTATTTCTACCTTGTGGTATTAATACTTTTACTTCAGTAAACATTTTAGTTCTTCTTCCAACAGTGATGTATTGTACAGTATACCCACACTCGATGCTGACAGGAATCCATGCCTCTGCTTTTGCTATCCCCTTCTGGTCATTAGTTTGTATTGGTGCTGGTGATGCTGTGTTTGATCCCTGCTTCTGGTCAGACTGAATTAGATACATGCATTTCCTTTTGGAAGATGTATGTATTCATGTCTGATAATGTCACAATTTAATCATTTCATAAAACTGTGTGTATGTTGTATGTTAACCACATTAACTTTCCCACTGCCAGATTATTTATTTATTTATTGGGTCTGGTGCCATCAAAAAGCGGCTTACCTTTGCGACGTTATAGTAGATAGACAGACAGACATTTATTTATTTATTTTTATTTTTTTGGGTTGTGCAATAGTGCACTTTGGTCTGCCAGGCAGCAGAGGGCGGCGTCATGCGAGAATGAATGTGAATTTGCCTGTTATGTGTTGAAGAAGAAGAAGACCAGTCACTGGCCCCAGAGCCTTACAGCCAGAGGAAATCAACAAGGAAGTGAATTGTTCTCCGTTGATCTAACGCATAATGGATTTTTTACACCATCACCGCGGAAAATGTGTTTACAGTAGACGGCCGCGCGACCCCTCATCAGCTTACAGTCATCAGACGAACGAACCGAACGAGCGCCGTATTGGCGGAGAGGTCTTGCGCAATCGGGCGAACGTGAACGTTCAAAGCGGTGGGAGAGTTAAAGGAGTAGTTCACCCCCGAAATTACTTTCTTTCTATTGATTACTCACACCATGGAAACTAGAGTTCAATAATACTTTTAGGTTTTTGTTGCATTCCTAAGACAAAAATTTGATTACAATAAATGTACCCCCATTGATTCCGCATATCCGGAATCAATGGGGGTAAATGTACTATCATGCAATTTTTGTCTTAGGAATGTGTCAAATACAAAAGAATATCCATGAATTCAAATCTCCATGGCGTGAGTAATCAGTAGACAAAAAGTCATTTTGGGGGTGAACTACTCCTTTAATCCTGGCATATGGGGTGTGCCAAATGTAGTTCTATGAGCGGCCATTTCTTGGGTCAACACAGCCTTACACAGGTGTTCTGATTGGAGTAGAGCATTAGTTCTATGCAATCAAACAATTGAAACACCTGTGTTTTGACCCAAAATATGGCCGCTAAGGACTACAATTGCGTCACCGTTGGTACACACTATATGCCAACATTTCTCAACATGTCTCAAATAAGCAAAAATATCAAATGATCAAATAATCAAACGCACAGATCGGCAATTCTTTTCAATCTGGGGCTTAGAAGTGATAAAGCAAAATCCCCCGCTGAGTTTCTCTTTTACAAATGGAACCCTGGGTGCCGACGTGCCCTTGAGCAGCAGCTCCTCCAGGATCAGGAGCACTGACTGTGCTGTGGGCAAATCTGTGCTCTGATCTCTGTGGAAAGAAGAAATACCTGCGTGTATATTTATGCCCCATCTACAGCATCCATCCATCCAGGGGCGTCACAAGGGGTAGGAAAGCGGGACTGAGTTACTGGGGCCCAAGGTGGTGGAGGGGCCCTTATAACTTTATCTATTGAAAAATAGCAGATATACAAGCTCACAGCGCGGCACCGAGTGCCGCGCTGCGAGCTTGTAGATCTGCTATTTTTGAAAAGTTGTGAAAATGTGTGAAAATCTTTGAATATAATGTATTTTTTAAGCGAACATTTTTAACTCAAATATTGCTTCTGGGGGTCCCTGGAACTAAATATTTTGAGATCGGGGTCCGTGGCCAAAAACATATCATCTTGGGGGTCCTTGACATAGGTTTCTTGCACACATTTTCACGATTTTTCAAAAATAGCAGATCTACAAGCTCGCAGCGCGGCACTCGGTGCCGCGCTGTGAGCTTGTATATCTGCTATTTTTCAATAGTTAACATTCATGGGGGGCCCGCAGTGAATCCTTGTACCCAGGGCCCAGAATTTGGTGTGACGCCCCTGCATCCATCCATCCGTCCTGCCTATCCATCTATCTATGCGTCCGGCAGTACTTTTTATGTAGCACTCCCTGGCCGGGCCCGGCAGAGCAGCTGTGAGCCAGAGAAGGTTGAGAGGCTGCTTTGTTCTGAGGCGAAGGCTGACAGTCTCTTTATCTCCTCCTGTCAGACAGAATACTGTTTGATCTGCAGCTCCTCCGATGTCTCCTATCTGTGGTCAGCCTGACCTCCGCCCGCCAACAGCCCCCCACCACCACCACCACCACCACCGCTACAAGTACTATAGTAGTAACAGCTCAAAGTACCGCTGTAGTAGTGTTCATTGCTCGGTGTTCTGCCTTTTTTTTTTTGGCTCGGAACTGCATGTTTTATGTATACTTCAGGAACACGCGCACAGACGTGCATGTTTTGAGCATGTGATCGTCACGCGCGCCTGTGCATGCACGCGCACACACACACGCACGCACGCACGCACGCACGCACGCACGCACGCACGCACACACGCACGCACACACACACACACACACACACACACACACATATATATGCATTCTCGCCTTGCTTCGACTGCATATTTTTGGTATGTTACCTTACCATTATGTGCACATGGGCAGATGCACACACACGCACACACGGATGGACGCACGCACGCATGCACACACGCACACACACGCAAACACACACACACACACACACACACACACACACACACACACACACACACACACACACACACACACACACACACACACACACACACACGCACACACAACACATGTATCCAGGCAAATGCTGAACTCCGATATGGATGAGGTCATGACGTGACATGGAGATGTATTGATGTACTGCGCTGCAAACAGGCACGCACTGCACACATAATATACCCCTCGTCATGTGCCGTGCTTGAAGTTTGGCCTTGCAGCTCCCTTTGCTATACACCTGCTAACAGAGTAGAACTGAACGGCAGAATTACAACAGCCGCTATGTCTCTCCTCTCTCATTCTGCTTCTCTCATACAGGACGGGTGTCTGTCACCAGCGCACATCACAGAGCCTTTACAAACGGCAATTAAAACGGACGTGCTACACCAGCTCTGTATAGAGAGAATGAGAGAGAGAGAGAGAGAGAGAGAGAGAGAGAGAGAAAGAGAGCGAGAGAGAGAGAGATGGATCTATGCGAGGTCACAGAATGTAAAGCACCACCTCTTCTTCAAAACCCATGACTGATATTGTGTCTATTGATCTGTATTACAATAGCAGCAAGCTGTAAAATGTTTGATGGTTTTGTACAGATCTTAGTCCCCCTCATTCATAATTACCGCTACACATGTAGAACCAAGGGCAACTTCAGACGGGGCGCCGCTTTTGAAAAGCCTCGCTTGCCAGACTGAAAGGCATGATGGGAAGTCTCGGCGGGCCCTCGCGGCAGCACAGAGCCCTAAGGCTATCACTCTTCCCTCCGTACACCTGCAGCAACTTAACTTTTTACAAAGATCAAATTATGGAGCTGATTTTAAATAAGAAATGACTGCCTCCGTTGCCCCCTTCACAGGAGAAACCTGCGCTGTATTTTGATTTGACTTGGGAGCGGGTAAGCTGCTAGAGAAAAGTGCCACCCGCCGTGCCACATAAAATGACCCAAAATCCTGCAAGTCTTGCTAGATATTAGTTTCTATAGTGCAGATCTAAGATGAAATGTGTGTGTGTGTTTGTGTGTTGTGTGTGCGTATGCTCCCTTTGTGCGTGTCAACGTTCCATCTTCGCAGTCTTCTAACTGCAGACAGGTCTTCCGTAAATGTTCGCGGTCGCATTGGAAACTCAGTTCGTCGCCCCCATCAACGAGCTACTAGTTTATTCCTTGTAACTTCTGGAAAGTCATGAATCTTCCCTAGGAATTACTCTGAGCGGTAGCAGCAGTTGGTTTCGGCATGCTTGCAGCAATCAGGCCAGCTCTTTAACAATGGTTTGGTGTGCAGTCTGTCTGTCTGTCTGTCTGTCTCTCTGTCGTATAGGCCTGGAGGGACACGCTGCTACTCTGGCCTAACTCAAACAAGCAGCCCCGGACTCTCTGCAGCTCATCCTCCCATGCACTAGCGTTCTGGGACACGTGTATACTGCAGCACACCTGCACCCCCCACCCTCTCTCTCTCTCTCTCTCTCTCTCTCTCTCTCTCTCTCTCTCTCTCTCTCTCTCTCTCTCTCTCTCTCTCTGTTCAAGGTTGAATGTCTGCAACGTACTAGAGTCATATGAGGTAGAGTGAAAGAGAAAGAGAGAAAGAGAGAGAGATAAGACAGAGAGAAAAAGAGAAAGAGAGAGAGACAGACGGACACAGACATATCGTCGTTGTCGGGTGGAAACCTTGTAAGTCCAAAACGAACGTTTTGCATTTATCATTTTAAAGACGATTTAAACTAGTGAAAACAGCCGATCTACAAGCACACAACGCCTCGCACCGCGAAGCGTTGGGTGCTTGTAGATCGGCTGTTGTGCTTTTGTGCAACAGCCTTGTATGATGAAGCACGGCTTTACTTTGCGAAACTTTACAAATGTGAAACTTGGAGATACAAGGTTTCTGCCCGACAGTGGCGATGTGTAGATGTGTTTTGGTCTATTTTTTCCCGTCCAGTCAGTATCAACAAAGTGAGGATAAACATTATGCCAAGAGGGATATACCGTACACACGGAGTAACTGTTCCAGGTTGGTAGATACAGATGAAACATGCAAAACACAACAGAGAAGGACAAAAAGAACCTGCAGTGCGAGCGGAGTTGATATTTTATGTAGAGGAGATGACAGAGTGAGATCGACAGAGGAGGCAGGGAACAGTGGCCCAGCCAGAAGTTTCTCCGCGCTTGCAGCAGTCGACTACAGGAAGAACAGGCTTTTCGCCTGGCACCGGTTGAATAATGCATCGCCCCCCCTCCCCCCCCCATCCCACCCGTCTCTGTAGCAGGGCAGAGATACGGGCGAAGGGGAGCACTGATTTGCGCCCCTTGGCATTGTTGGAGATATGAATAATGGATGGTTTAAACGGCTGGAGTTAAGAGCGAATTAGGAAGGAGGGCGGGAGAGGTCGAGGGTGGGGATGATGTCTGAAAGCCTGGTCTATGTACTGATGCCGTGCACCAGTCACATCCTCTGTGTTACTTTAAATCTATGGAAAAGGGTTGATTTTTACACTTAAATTATAACTGGGGATTTTTCTTGTTTGTCGATAAAATGACTCACACGTGCAAACGCACACGCACGCACACGCACACACACACACACACACACACGCACACACACACATGCACAATATATTTACTGTATGTATTCTGTTATTAAAGGTTAGTACTGATCTTGGAGCAGCCCTTGCCGTCACTGATCACATGCAGACCTGATCTACAGCCAGTGCAACGCTACTACCTCTGCCACCAACCACCACCACCACCACATCTACCACCATCTTCACCACGGCCATCCGACCCATATTGTGTGTCTTACTGATGCATTGAGTCATGGACCACAATGGAAACAAGCCGATGGGCCTTTTTGTGGTATGCTTTTAGCAAAACCTTTGACTGTATATGAACAAAGTTTCAATGAATCAATGAATCAATCCACCATCACCACCACTAGCACCATCTCCATCTCCATCTCCACCACAACCAAAACCACCACCAGAAGCTGCATGCTCCACTGTCACCCCTGCAGCCTGCCATTGATTAACATTTTACAAGCAGGGAATACTTTGTCAATGAAGAGAAAAGACAACTTTGAGAAAGTGACAGAGGAAGAGAGAGACAGAGGAGGAGGAGGAGGAGGAGGAGGAGGAGGGATGGAGGGCCGTTGAAGAAGAAGAAGAAGAAGAAGGAGAATGAAAAAAGGCGTGATACACACAGTACACAGGAAGCATTTTCACATAGAACATCATGTATTAATCATGAAGTCCTGACAGAGCTGTGTGCACATTCCCTATTCCCTTTGGCTGTCTCCGGCTGCCAGCCCCGAAGAAGGCAGGATGAACAAGTTGTTCCGGCCCCTCTCTCTCTCTCTCTCTCTCTCTCTCTCTCTCTCTCTCTCTCTCTCTCTCTCTCTCGCTCCTCTCTAACCCTGTCCGTTTCTTTCCCCTTTGCTCCAGCACATCTCCCCCAGCCTGTAGGGCTACCGAGGCTGGCTGGCAGGGGAGTGGAACAGCTCGAATGGGAAACAGAGCGCAGCTAGAGCAGGGACCTGGTCCTGGATCCCGGGAGCCCATGCAGGTGAGCATGAGACACACCGAGCCAAGCCAAGGCAACTTCTGTATAAGCAGGTAGCAGGGCACGTGCACTCATAGACGTCAAAGGGGGCTTGAGCCCCTGCCCTTTTATCCGTCTGTAAAAAGTTCCATCTCCAGACCATGAGTGACGCTTTTACTATGGTGAAAGAAAAGCAAATGCCCTCTTTCCATGCCATTCCTGAAGGCGGCATTCAAGAGAATTACCTTGTCTAAACTCCTGAACTTGAATGCAGCATCTAACTTTGAAAGAATTGCCCTCTCCGCGTAGCAATCCATGCCATTATGCCACATCGCCAGTATTCACTTGATTAAGCTTAGTTCAGTGTGGTATCAGGGCGACACGTTGTGAGCTTGAAGGTCGGCTATTTTCGATGTTTTCACCAAAAGGCCCTTTTAGAAATGTCAGCCCCTGCCTCTCTAATATCCTCTGCACGTCCCTGGCAGGTAGGCAAGCGAGCAAGGCAAGCTTTGCGCCGGTGTGTAACTGCCTGCATGGTGCCTGGCTGCTGCTCCTCACCAGCACTTTACAACAGGGCCTTGTGTTCAGGAAGTCTGACAGAACTCTGAACACCTGGAGAACCCAGGGAGTCAACGGATGCAGTACATCACCGCCAGCCTGCATCCTCTCTCTCTGCTTGTCTGTTTCAGAAGGTATCTCGCTTTTAGGGTCTCCTCTTTCGTCTGTTGAAACTCTGTTTTGCCCCCTCTCTCTCTCTCCTGCTGCGTCTGTCTGTCCGTCCATCTCTGTCTCTCTCTCTCTCTCTCTTGCTCTTTTCCTCCATCTCACAGCTACTTTGTTTGTAAAGCCATCTTCCTTCACGCCTCCCCCCCCCCCATTTCACCTCCCCTCTCTCTTATCCTCTCATGTCTCTCTCCTTCTTCTCCTTTTGAGATTCAATAAGACCCCTCGAGGCAGGAGAGAGGGAGAGAGAGAGGGAGGGAGGGAGAGAGAGAGAGAGAGAGAGAGAGAGAGAGAGAGAGAGGAAAAAACCTGGGGTGTAAAAACATCTATAGCTTTATTTACAAAGGGCCCAGGTATTGCCCGGTGTTAAATCCGGGGGAAATGATTTATTCTCCACCCATGTGTGGCACGGATCCCCGAGGCGTAACTCAGCGGCGGACGCGGGCCTGGCGGCCCCCTTCAATTTACACTGACTGCAGAGGCTCATAAAGGAAGAATGGATTAATCTGGGAACACGATATAAACAATATGACTCTGACAGCCCTATTAAAACTTGCGCTACTCAGCATCAATTCTCTTTCACTCTCTCTTGTATACACACTTTCTCTCTCTCTCTCTCTCTCTCTCTCTCTCTCTCTCTCTCTCTCTCTCTCTGTGTGTGCCTGTTTGGTAGGCGGGCTGACAGGGGCGTCACAAGGGGGAGGGAAAGTGGGACTGAGTTACTAGGGCCCAAGGTGGAGGAGCCTTAATTATTTTATACTTTAACTATTGAAAAATAGCAGATATACAAGCTCACAGCGCGGCTACCGAGTGCCGTGCTGTGAGCTTATAGATCTGCTATTTTTTTGAAGTTGTGAACATGTGTGCTGGAACTATTTTGAGATGGGGATCCGTGGCCAATACATATCATTTTGGGGGTCCTTGACATGAAAACCTTTGAGCACCACTGACATAGAAACATAGGATTTGAAATATTCAAATAATTTTCACGATTTTTCAAAAATAGCAGATCTACAAGCTCGCAGCGTGGCACTCGGTGCCGCGCTGTGAGCTTGTATATCTGCTATTTTTCAAGAGTTAAAGCACCAAATAATGTGTTCCCAGTCTAATTGGGTTAAATCCCCTCCCCCTATTAAGAACAGTCATGGGGGGCCCACAGTGAATCCTTGTACCCAGGGCCCAGAATTTGGTGCGACACCCCTGTGGGCTGATTCGTGGAACTTACTTGGGGAGCGGGGGTTAGAAAAATGTAGCAAGTTGCACATACAGGACCGTTATTGTGCTTCCCAGAGTATCGTATTCAGACGACGGGGGCTGGGTGGGGGGATCTACATATAGCCGACACAACCTTCAAACTGTTTAACCTTTGTACATCATCGGCGGTATCGGATGTTGTGCGTGGAGAGTGGCGGGCTCCCACAGTGCTCGTTAGAGGCCAGGAGGACCAGAAGTGTTCCTGTCCCTCTCTCTCTCTCTTACCCGGTGTCCATTTTTTCCACGCGGGAATGTGCCGAATGTGGCGTCTGTCGGCCCGGCCCCGCCTCCTTCGGTCGGGCGGATGTTAGGTGTGCATGTTGCGTCTGAGATACGTGATATGAGATAAGTAGTCAACATACACGCTTGCCTTGCACCCTCATGCACATTTTGGCGTGTGGGTGCACGGCACGCACAAGTGCGCGCGCACGTCCACATGTATACACACACACACACTCCTCAGCTGCTCCTATATGGCTTCCCTGGGGAGGAGGTCATTTAGCATCCTCAGTGAACCCACTCTCATGCACACACACCACACGCACGCGAACACGCACGCACGCACGCACCACTCACAGCCCTGTCTCAGCCATTCCTCAGGCTCCATCTCCGTCAGGAGACAGGTGCATGGAGACTAAGCCACTCAGGACAACACAGCATCCATCTAAACCACCGCAGCTTTTAACACATTTAAAAACAGCATACCCGAGATGGCACACCGTGCAACCTGTCTGGCGGGGGAGGAAGGGGGAGGAGGAGGAGAGAGAAAGACAGAGAGGGAAGAAGAAATAGAGAGAGAGAGAGAGAAAAAAGAGAGAGAATTGAAGAGAAAAGGGATGGTGGAAAAATAAAATCCCCCTTGCACCACAAACAGAGTTACTAATTTATATCCGGCAATGGATGAAAGCTCCAGCACCATCAGGGCAGGTAGGAAAACCGGCCTCCGAAATTGAAATCAATAAGTTCATTAGACTGCAGCGCCCGTCGCTGCTGCCCCCCCCCCAATACCCCCCCCCCCCCCCCTCTCCCACTTCTCCCCCTGCAGACAAACACAACCAACACAAGAAGAAACGTCGGAGAAACAAGGCCTGACCGATGTCCACTAGCCAGGCATTCCATTTATTTAGCCCCCTTATCGCCGGCCTGATCTGAAGAAGCAGCTCCAACCATGATAACGCCTCAGGATAAGCAAGACCAGGCAGCGTCTCCAGCACAAAGACAGACAGCTGAAAAGAGAAGAGAAAGCCAGAGAGAATAATGCATCTGGGATCCCCCCTCGTTCTCGCTGTCTCTCTCTCCCTCTCTTTTTTGTTTGCGTGTGCGAACGGAGACAGCGCTGATGTACGACGGACTCTTAGGAAACTTTTACAGGCTTGTCGCCCCCCCACCCTTCGTGTTCGGGCCTGTAATTTAGTGAAAAAACCCTCATCAATAAGTGAGGGGGAATAGCGTTGTGGATGCTAGGCCTGACAACTAACAAGTCCTGAAGCCCTATCTGCAACAAAACAGACAGAATAGCAAACGCCGTTGCCTTGTGTGCGCGCGTTAAACAAACACCGAATGCAGCCCATCATTCATACTGCATGCGGTATTGTCAAAGCTTCCAGTGAACATATACCGTACAACACAACCGAGCATGTGCATGAGGGTGCAGGCGCGTCGGCCCGCGTGGAAGTTTTCTTCCCCCTGTGCGAGAAGCCCTGAATGATGATTCCTCTTGTACGCTAGTAATCTCCTGAGCCCTGCAGGGGAGTAAAGATCAGCCAGCCTGATGTCTTCCTCCTGTAAAAATGGGCCCCATTACGGTGGCCAGCCCATATCAGCATGGCCCTGGAGCTCTGCTTCCTATAGCTGATGGGGGGGGTTACCCACCCCTCATACATCCCATGAGGATGTGTGTGTGCGGTTGGATTTGTACACAGAAAGGCATGCTGACACACACACATACACAAGTAGGCCTATTCATAAAACAACATACTGTACATACATGCACACAACATGTCCACAAGCATGCAACAAAACAAAGAAGGCTTGCAATACTGAAATCCTAACCTCACCTCACCAGGCTTTCTGGGGGAAAGCCTGGTGTTCGTTCACAACAGGCTGTTTGTTTTCCGCCTAAAGTGGAAACCACTAGAAGAAGCGGCGTCGCTTTGATTTGGTTCCCCCCGTTTGTTTCCCCTATCCCCATTAAAATGCTCGAGTAGCCTAGTGTAGTCTTGCCAGTCACTACGAGTTGGACCAAAAGTTGCATATACCAAACACATTTTTCAAAAACAAAACTACTCTGCATCAAGGAGTTTATTAGGCCCTAAAAGTACATGTATGTCCTTGAGCACAGGGGAATTATTTTGGGTTAAAACTGAATACGGTTTGATCTTTCTGGCCAAATTGTAGTCTTTGAGTACTACAACATGACATTTCTGCTCCCGACCGAATACAACCCTGAAAAGTGAAGTGATCCCAGACTACTGAAATCCTTGCATGGTAGTGAAATTTACAAACCGGCCAAACAGCCTGAGCTGAACCTATTGCAGCAGAGGTGGTCAGACCTTTTCTCCAAGGACACCGTTATCACTTCCACAATCCCTCTTTCACCTGCAGATTAACGGACAGGCCCTGGCTATAGACTGAGGGCATATCTCCCTCCATACAAATGAAACACAAATGGACTTATTCTATTTCTGCAGAATCCACTTTTGCCTCCATTCCTCTTATCGTGATAACAATGGGAGGCCCTACACAATTCTGTAAGACATTTGAATAGTTTTAGTCGTAAATTAAATAACCACCGTTTGCGTGGGGGGCTTAAGAAATTATTGCTGATATGAAAATGAAACAAGTTAGAAGTCATCTTAAAAACCTTTGCTAGCAAAATAGTTACTTTTTTTTTCTTTCTCAAGTGTTCTTTTTATTTTTATTTTTTAACCCAATTCTGGGGCAGACAATCAGTGAAAATACCAGATCTACAAGCTCACAAAGCCCAAAACAGAGTCGTGAGCGTGTCTACATCAGCTATTTTCAGTTAAGAGATTTGGTATAGGGAAAAAGATAGGGGGGAGTATAGACCCCTGGGGGGACAAACGTATAATATAGTTAAATATGAATTGAATTTCAAGAAGCAAAACATTTACCCAAATGGATGTAAGTGCTTTTGGAACCTTTTATTTTCCTTCTTTCTTCTGTTCCTCCAAAGAAAGAGAGGAACTGTCCGCCCTCCTTTCCGGAAGCCCGGTGGGGTCACCCTCCCCAGGGGGGTTGTGGGAACACAAACACACTACCGTATAGTTGGCGAGCGGCCGCCAGCTAAAGAGCTCACACAGAAGCCAAAACATTTGTTACGGACTCGTTTCAGTTTCCTGCTACAGACAGCGCTCTGGAGAAATGTCCAGCGCTGCAGAACGAAATGTGACAACATGCGTTTACATACCGAGGCTCAAAGGCAACCAATCGCCAAGCCCCTTTCCCCCCCTTCCCCAATAGAAAGGAAAGCTGCTTTGGGGCTCTTCAAAAGGAAATACTCAATGCTCAATATGTTGGAATGCAGAGGAAGGCTGTAAACATGGCAGCTTGGCCTTGACAAAGACAGTTCAACGAACACAAACACCACAGGTTTCGATCCACACAACAGCGAATGTACATTATTACTGTATATTACGTGACCCTGGAAGAAATCCTCAGACACAAATGATCAAAATGTAATTGCACACCTGTGAAATTCTTCCCACCTGTACTCTGAACACTTTCAACCTAGCAATCCTATTTTGGGCATGTTATTATAGGAGAATATTTAAAAGAAATAGCAAAAATAGCAGATCAAATGTAGCAATACATTGTGAGCTTGTATGTTACCTGTCTTCACTGTGCGTGACCATGGTACGATGAAATATAAAAGTCATATGGAGTGGATGGTTAATGGAATTGAACGGTTAATGGAATGTAATAGCTATCAACATAGCACAACATGAAATGCATGCTGAGTTGAAAAGTAGCACAAATGTTTTTCACACCGTGTTAGTAAATGTGTGTTAAAGATGCTAGTTCATGAGTTCATCCGCTCTAAAAGCGGGCATTACCCTGCGTGGCGCTACCATGTTTGCTACTCAAGGCTTCTGGTATAGCAGGTGAGTTGCACTCAACATTCTACTGACTCCACAGGACTGTGTCCACAGGCGTTTCACAGCTTATCCATATTTAAGGCTGGGAACGCGCTGGCAGGGCTTCGCCCCAGGCAGGCACAGCAACAGCCCCGGCCCCGTATACACATGCAGGAGACAGGCCGGGCGCTCAGGTCACTGCTGGCCATTTATTTATGAAGTCAAAGCTTGGCGGCGGGTAAGCTAGCCACTTCTCTGAAAAGACTGAAAGCGCTTATATCCAAAGTGAATATTTCATCTCCCCATCGCTGGCCCCCCTTTGGAGTTCTTTTCAAGGGAGAGGGAGGGAGAGAGAGAGAGAGAGAGAGAGAGAGAGAGAGAGAGAGAGAGAGAGAGAGAGAGAGAGAGAGGGCACGGGAGAAGGAACACTGCAGGTGATGCAAGACCCCTTCGTAACCCAGTAAAAAGTAAACAGGTGGAGCTGGGAAAGAGGGAGGGGGGATGCCACGGGCACAGGCCTCATCAAGGTCAAAGGAAGGAGAAGCTTAGTATTCCTTCACTCACTCATACTCCCCCTGTCCCCCCAACTCTCTCTCTCTCTCTCTCTCTCTCTCTCTCTCTCTCTCTCTCTCTCTCTCTCTCTCTCGTGCACGCTTTCTGGCACAACAGCCTCGGAACCTGAAGCTTTCATGTGCCGAGCAAAAGCAGGAATTGCTTGGGGGAGGAAATAAAGGGGCCCCAGAAAGCAAAACATGGTTGGGCACAGATTTTGACAACATCCAGGGAATCTTTTCCGCCTCTTGAAAGAACTCTGAAGCCAGGACAGGGAGAGGAGAGCAGAGAGCCCCCCGGTTCACCGGGAATGGAAATGAATGATGGGGGGAGAGAAGAAGAACACAGTCTCTCACTCTCTCAGTCACTCATACTCTTCTCCTCCTCCTCCTCCTCCTCCACCTCGCTTTCTTTCATTTTGATCTGTCTATCTGAGGCCTGTGTGTGTGTGTGTGTGTGTGTGTGTGTGTGTGTGTGTGTGTGTGTGTGTGTGTGTGTGTGTGTGTGTGTGTGTGTGTGAGAGAGAGAGAGAGAGAGAGAGAGAGAGAGACTCGCTGGCAGGTGGCTGTGTGCTGAGGTATTGAGGCCTATGAAATATTTACCAAAGCAATAATGACTCCCTGGACAGAGAGGATGGAGGAAAATGAGATGGGGAGAGAAGAAGACGGAAGGGAAGAGAGAGAGAAGAAGAGAGAAAAGGCAGAGCGAGGAGTGACTGTTTTTTTTTTTCTTCTTCTTCTTCTTCTTTCCTCCATAGGCAGGGAGGAACAAAGGTGATTGAAGCCGATACCAGACTTTCGAAACTTTAGTTGTCTGAATAAAGAATAAAGTGTGGTCGCAGGCAAGGAGTTGTACCCAGATGGCATTCCAAATGAGTTTCAAGTCCAGGTGTGACAAGTGTTCCCTCACCTTCATGGAAATGCCGCTACACCAGAGAAAGCCCCAACGGCCGTGTGAGCACAGGAGCACATGTGCACGTCACCTTCAGGCCTGATTTATACACTGTGTCGAGCACTGAAAATAACCAAACTACAAGCTCACAACAAGTTGCAGAGTGGTGCGTTGTGAGCTTGTGGATGTGCTATTTTCAGTGTTGCATAAATTATAAATTGAGGCATATGCAAACGTAAAAAGGCAACACACTTCATCGCAAGTATACATTCACAGACACACGCAAGCGGGACACACAAACACAAGTATCCTCAGTAATTGAACTAAAGCCCTTGGACACCCAAATACACAATAGCCCCCAAACTACTGCAATTCTATCTTATAGTACAGTACATAACAGTAAGAATCCAAATTCATAATACAAAAGCTATGGTTATGTAGACATATGTACAGAGCACCCTCTGTATATTTGCACATATTATGTGAGATTTGAGTGCTGGAGAGTAACAAAAGAGGATATGAGAAAGGTAGATGTCTTCCACAATAGTTGCTTACGCAGAATCTGCAACATCTTTTGGACAAATAAAATCTCAAATGAGGAACTCTATAAAAAGACCGGTAGCTGGCATATGTCTCTTGAGATAAAGAGACGCAGGTTAAGATGGCTCGGTCATGTATTGAGGATGCCCAATGAACGGTTACCCAAAGTTACCTTGAGATGGACCCCAATTGGGAAAAGAAAGAGAGGCAGACCAAAGAACACCTGGCGAAGGACGGTGATGACGGAGCTGAAGGAGATGGGTCTCTCATGGGACGAAGCACAGGCCAAAGCACGAGACAGGGCTCAGTGGCAGTGTATGATTGCGGCCTTATGTCCCACCCGGGACGAAGAGGATAAGTAAGTAAGTATGTGAGATTTGTCCTTTGCAATTAACCCATCCTCGACGGGTCCACCAGTACACCTAGATCCTCTCCCTCCCCAAGCCTGCCCGCGATACCCCATCCCGGACCCCCAGCCTAACCCAGCAGAGGGCCTCTGTGATGCTCAGCTCCATCCCGGACCCTCAGCCTAACCCAGGACCTCTCCGCTGCTCCGGTCCTTCCTTCAAAGAGGAGAGGCTGGAGGAGGAAGGAAGCTCCCACCAGCCTCAGTGTTGCTCTTACTGCCTGCACTGACACAGTTAGACCAGGACGCCTGGTGCACTCTGCACGGCTGGGGAGATTCCAGGGAGCAGCCTGAAACCCCGGGCCTGCAGGGGGAGGGGGTCGCTTTAGACCAGTGGCTCTCAAACTATTTTGATTACTAATTTCAAGGACATCCAGTTTGCTATCGTCGCTGTCAGGTAGAAACCTCATATGTCCAAAACCGTTCGTTTGGTATTTATTATTTTACAAACTAATAGCCATTCTACAAGCACAAAACGCGGTGCGAGGCGTTGTGTGCTTGTAGATTATTTTCACTTGTAGATCTGCTATTTTCAGTACTTTTGTGCAACACTCTTGTATGATGAAGTAGGGCTTTAATTTAGAACGAACATACTATTTTTGAAACTTGGAGATACAAGGTTTCTGCCCGACAGTGACGATATGCATTAGCTGCACAGACTTTTGTTAAAAAACTAAAGAAAGAAAGAAAATCTCCAGCATCCCAAACTACCGGTACTATAAATTCATAAGTGTTCATTTATCTCTCAGAGTTACAGATTATAGCGAGGGTCCTTTTGATTTCTAACTATCAATCATTTAGCTGGGGACCCCCTGGAACCCCTCCGGGGGGTCCCCAGCTTTTTTGATGGGTCATACAGTGGGAGGGGAAGCACAGCGTGGAAAGAGGATGTAAAGGGTTGAGACAAACAAACATAAACGTTCACTATGTGGACTCTACATGAGGCCAGGCCGGTGATGGGAAGAATGCAGTGTGTTTTATTCAAGTGGAAGTGTGGTCTCTTTGAATGTTAATATTACTACTCCTTGTTGCTTAGCTTGGTTCCATTGATAATTCATTATCAAGTGCTAAAATAACAGTAAATGTTACACCGCGACATTTGCAAATAATAACGATCAACGATTATTGGTCATTCCCATTTTTTTCAATACAGCAGATCGCAATGCAATATGGGATGACTATAGGATGACTATGAGATGACTATGAGATATTATGTTGAGCTTGTAAAATGGCCATTTAAGCTATTTAGTGAAACTGTTGCACAACAAAGAATAACATGATTTAAATAGCAACATTCAGTTATAGTGAGATAAGTCTTCACTTGCAAAAATAGATAAAAAGCCATTCTTAATATCAATAAACACACAATGGTTTGATTCACTGAAGTGCACATGAAAAATGTATTTAGATTTTAGAAAATGTAAAAGAAAATGTAGATATATAATCAGAACAGCCCAACACCAGTTTGATTGATACTTCCTGGAGTGTGCATGCACTCACGCACGCACGCATTGACACACACACACACACACACACACACACACACACACACACACACACAGTATGTGCGTGTGTGTTGTGTTGTGTTTTAGCATGGTAGATTGTTGTCAGAGAGTCTTGGAGCGGTGAGCGCTGGTGTTTGACTGTGTACTCCCCCCGGCGAGGGAGCGAGGGTCTACGCTTCCTGTTCAACGAGCCTGACACGCTGGACAGCTGACCCCTGACCCCTGCTCTCACCTGGGCCGCCCGGCGACCCGGCGGCCCAGCGGGGGTCACGGGGGTCAGCGTTGACACAGCAGTACTGTGTTATTGTGAGCTCTGCACATCAGCACCGCACCCACCCACCTCCCAGAGGAAGAACATGTCAAACTAGAACCCACCATACCGCTGCGCGCGTGTGTGTGTGTGTGTGTGTGTGTGTGTGTGTGTGTGTGTGTGTGTGTGTGTGTGTGTGTGCGCAGAGTGGGCTGTGTAGCCTACATTCAAAATGTGGTGTTATTAATATTACATTCTTCAAAGTGATGTTTTTTGGTTAAATCAAAGGTATATTGTGTATAGTATATTGTGATAGTAATAATTGCTATAGAGCAGTGGTTCCCAAACTATTTCTTGACAATTGTTTCGTAATTTATGGAATTCCTTAGATTTTTCTTTTATTTATTAATGATCGAATATTTTTTAATGAAAATCTCAGCTTTTTGGGGAATACTCTGAAATTTTTTCGAAATAATAATTAAAAACAAAATGTAGGAAACCAAAAATTAAGCGACCCATAAAAATGGGTCCGTGACCCACAAATGTCTCTCAGTGCTATAGAGTGTGTTCAGTAACAGGGCTCACTCCGTCTCTCCAGCTCTTTAATAAACACAAAATGCAAGTTTAGGTGGGATACCGGTTCCATCCTATCAGGAGAGAGAATCTAGAACTATTTAATGCTTATTTTAACAACAAAATATCACATACTGTACACCACTTTTAAACAAACACATTTGGCTTCTTCATGTTTCTTAGTGATCTACATGTATGTGTGTGTGTGTGTGTGTGTGTGTGTGTGTGTGTGTGTGTGTGTGTGTGTGTGTGTGTGCGTGCGTGCGTGCGTGCGTGCGTGCGTGCGTGCGTGCGCGCGTGCGTGCGCGCGCGCGCGCGTGAGCCCACATCTAGCTGTCACATGAGGAATGTCCTCGCCTCTCTCACTATTGATCCACCCCACCCCTGCCCTGGAACATGTATGTTAATACCAACATTAATTTCCCCCACATGTAGATATTGCAAAAGTAAGAGGAATGGAGTGTGGACGCGGGGAGGAGGAGGAGGGGGGGTGAGGGGGGGGGGGGTGAGAGGAAGATTGAGCGGCTTTTAGAGGGAACACAGAGCCATTCGTTCATCTGTGATCTGATATGGATCGGGCCTGATGACGGAGCGCCGCTAGCCGTAACGCACCGCGGCCCGCCAGGCCATGCTATGGCTAGCTGACAAACGAGCCGCCGCGACCTCCGGAGCTGACCTACACACAACGACAACCACCAGGAACGAGAGAGGAAAAAAAAGAAAAAGACATCAAATGAACTAACAAATGAATGGAAGGTACGCGACGAGAGAGAGAGAGAGAGGGAAAAATCTATGCCGCCCGAGAGTGAAGTGAGTGACTCTCTCTCTCTCTCTCTCGCTCGTCTCGTCTTGATGAGCGATGTTTAACAACGACTGGACCGCCGGGCAATTATCATGATTGGAGTGAAGTGCATTGTGAGAGGGAGGGAGGGAGGGAGGGAGGGAGAGAAGGTAGAGCAAGGGCGGTACATTGTAAGCAGGCACGTGCACACATAGACATCAAAGGGGGCTTGAGCCCCTGCCCTTTTATCCGTCTGTAAAAAAAGTGCCCTCTCCAGACCATGAATGCAGTTTTCACTATAGGGTGATAGAAATGCAAATGTCTTCTTTCCTTGCCATAGCTGAAGGCAGCATTCAAGATAATTGCCTTGTCCAAACTCTCTTGAACTTGAAAGCAGCATCTTATGTTGAAAGAATTATCCTTTCTGCGTAGAAACCAAGCATCGAAAACTGCGATGCGTTGTGAGCTTGGAGGTCTGCTATTTTCGATATTTTCACCAAATGGCCCTTTTAGAAATGTCAGCCCCTGCCTCTCTAGTCTCGCGTGGCCAGACTGTTGCCTTCGCGATTTGCAAATGCTCCCGGCATACAGTCTGGGGCACGGAAATAGATACAATGAGTGCGAGATAGAGCGGATGTGACGCAACCGCTCCCTTGGTGCAGTAGCAATAACAAGTCCTACTGGAAGCGTTATGTCTCCTTTCAACATTCTTTGGGGCGTTATGTAGTCTTTCTCTGGTGTTGTGGTGTTACTTCCATAATGTTTTCAAATGTTTTCTTAAACTATACACCCATTACGATGACTCTGTCTGTGCAATTGTGCTTCTGTTATGTTTCCAGTGGGACTACCAGGGGACTACAGTTCCGTGCAGCAGTGGCTACTTCCGATACTCGCCGTTCGGGAGCTGCCGTTCCAGACTCTATATAGCATTCTGAGATTGTGGAATAGTTGTCTGGCTACGCGAGACTACTGCCTCTCTAACATTCTCTGCACGTCCCTGGTACATTGTAAGTGCATGCTGCATGGGCAGAAAGACCAGAGAAAGAGAGAGAGAGAAAGAGAAACGAGAGAGGGAGAGAGAGAGTGAGTGAGTATCTCCTCCCCATTGGCCACTGGGGGTCCCAGTGCTCATTACCATGCGTGCTTTTACAGGCCCCGGCCAGAGCCATCAATGGCCTGCACTTTATTTATTAGTAAATAGAGACAGATGGCGATGAGGAGGTGCTATCGACTAACCATAGCCTTTTAAACAGGAATCAATGGCAGGGGTGGAGCATGGAGACAGGGGCATTAACTCTGTAATATGGCCTTATGAAATGACTAGGAACACACCAGCAAGAGTGGTGTGTGTTTCTCTCTCTCTTCAGTCTGTTTCAATTTGTCACTACCTGTCATAGCTCATATTTTCCTGTTTGTCTCTCCATTTTGTAAATCACTTTTCGTCACTGTCGAGCAGAAACCTTGTAACTCCATACTTAATCTTTTTTTTGTTAATCATAAATTCTGCCTTTGTTTTACATACACACAACTGAAATATTGAAATATTTTGGAAAGTTATTTGAAGATTTTCACCTACAGCATAATGTAAAAATCCCTACAACCAGGTAGAAAGTCCATCTGTGGGGTTTTTTAAATACCCATTTAAACAACCAAAAGCATTAACAAGAGCTAATGATTAAATCATACCTGGATCCATTCGAGCACATGGGTTATTTTGACCATGTCCTGGAAAAAGTAACGTTTTTGGACATACAAGGTTTTGTGCCTGACGGCTGCGTATTGTTTCGTCTTGGTGGGAGGGAGAGGAGGAGGGAGGGAGGAGGGGGTCTCTGTGGTGACTTACACGTTGCCCCCGCTGTCAACAGATTTATAAGCGGAGGCAATACGGCATCGACCCCATTGATTAGGAGCGGTGTGCGTATAGTTTAGTGTTTTTTTTGTCCAGTGGCAGAAATGCGTTAGTGGCTCTCAGAGACGTGGCCGTGCGGTGAGCTCCCTCCCAGCGCCGATCGAAGCGGGCATGTGTTGTGGTTGTACGTGACATGATGGGAGGGGTGCTGGAGAGCTCCTAATGATGCCACGGACATGTACGTGTGTGTGTGTGTGTGTGTGTGTGTGTGTGTGTGTGTGTGTGTGTGTGTGTGTGTGTGTGTGTGTGTGTGTGTGTGTGTGTGTGTGTGTGTGAGCGGACACACAGATTTATGAGCATACTAACACGTGGTGACATGCACGCACACACACACACGTGTGAGTAAACACTCACATAAATGTACGTAAGTGCATGTGTGCATATACACACATGTACACAGAATTACAGAATACCCACCCACACAAACGCTTGCACACGCGCGCACACACACACACACACACACACACACACACACACACACACACACACACACACACACAGGCACCATTTCGACCAACCATGGTGAGATCTGTCATTCTTGTCCTGTTGCGACCACAGGCAGAGAGTGCGGGCAACATCCGCATGCATGGCACGGAGTCTAAAGGTTAATACCCTTTCCGACGTCGGAAATTATTCGGAAAGGCTTTCCGAACGACAGTTCGGAACTGCAGTTTAGTTGCAAACCATAGTTCGGAAAGTCAGGACATCTGGAGGTGCATGGGTTCCAAGGAAAAGTTCTGCGACCGCCCTTTCCGAAGCTCGGATGATGTCAATTTATCGATCACCTCCCTTTATGGATAAATGTTCTGACGTCAGAAGGAGTACATATTGCGCGTGTGAATCCCCAACCCACCAGGGTTCAGTTAGGTTCTTGTAAAGGAGCGCTTGTTTTTGGTGGAGATGGCGGAGGCACGCCGTCTCAGGCGACCATGAGCTACCGCCGAGCAAGAGGTAGCGAGCGAGTCGCCGTGTCGAGCGTTGCGACGGTCGCATGAGCCGACTCAGTGCCGTTACCGAGTTATGTGCCGTTATGGACAGAATAGTAAATCTTCGTTCGTTCACCCGACTTTCGGCACCTCCGTGTGGTCCAAGTGGATACAACGGAGCGCTCCCTACCTCCGGTTCAGCCAATCAGAAGCTTGAGGGATCTTAACTGAAGCCTGGAGGGTATTAGATGCACGCGTATTGCGCTGTTTACACACAGTCTGGAGAGAGGAGAAGAGACAAACATATGGATTGGAAAACACAAGTCAACTAGGTGATGGAGAGAGAGAGAGAGAAGGGTAAAAACATGTAGGAGAGGTAAGGGAAGAAGAATAAAGCATGGGAAAAGAGATTGTTTTTCTTAGGAAGAATGAATGAAAATGAGGAAAAGAGGGAGAGAGTGGGAAAAGATTGGGGAGGAGGACGAGGAGGGAGAGGAGGAGGGGGTGAAGAGCCGGTTTAACTGAAGAGCCGCTGTCAAAGGTCATCCCCATCATCTTTATTAATAAGGCTTCATCATGGGCTCTCTGCCTCCCTCACTGCCTGCAACCCAACACACCAATAATGCCTCATCCACTCATCATTCCCTCTCCTCCCGATAACCCTGCAGCCCCCTGTACAGGGACCAGCTGAGCCACAGCCAGCTCAGGCCTTAAACCACCCACTGCCCAGGCAATTAAGAGTTTAACCTGGATGCAGCCTGGGGAATCCACACAGAGCCAGGGAGAGGGAGGGAGGGAGAGAGAGAGAGAGAGAGACGCTCAGGTCAAACTGAGCAGGGAGGGATGGAGGGAAGCGTGATGAAGAGAACTGGAACATGGCGGTGGAGAAATTTGGATGAGGAGTTTTCTGCTGCATAAAAAAACAACAACGCTTTGGTGGACACAGTCTAAGAAGGAAAACGCATTGAGAGTAAGAGTCAATGAAGCAAACCAACACGTACATTGTGACACTGGGATGAGTAGCCATTACTAACCCTATCTCTAACCCCAACCCTAACCGCTAGATAGAAAAGTTTTTTTAGGAAGAATGAACGTAGCCAGGCCCGGCGGCAGGACTCAATGGCTTAGGGAGCTGTCCGTGAGCTTGAGGTTGCGACCATTATGCAAATGTGTGTTTCAAACAAGTCGCCTTTGTTTTCGAGTATTTGGACCTCGGTAAAACCGGTTTCACTGATGCACGGGGGAGGGGCAAGGTGGTTTGTGTGAGGGGGCCCGGGCCCCATTTGCACCCTCGTGATGCCGGGCCTGAACGTAGCCACGTAGCGTAGCCACCTAGCGTAGCCACACAGTCGGAGTAATGAGACGTCGGACTTGCCTTTGCTTCCCGTAACACTGGATATGTGAATGAATGAGCTCCAGCCACAGAGCACAGCACAGCACAGCACAGCACAGCACAGCACAGCAGAGGGAAGCTCAGTATACACAGCACTTCCCCTCCACAGGAAGAAGGTCACAAGCTCTCTCTCTCTCTCTCTCCAAGGACTCCCTTAAATAACGTCCCCTCTCCTGCACTCGCCTGCGCAAACAACCTCCTCACGGCTCGTTATTAACTAAATATGAGGGCACTTTGACCGGGGGACAAAAATTCAATATTTTCCCCCCCGCCAAATATTTAAACCGGGCAAATAAACAGACAAATAAATAGATGGCTGCTGCTGCTGCTGCCAGGGGGGAGAGAGGCCGGCCGCTCCCTGGATGTAATTTGACGGCCCACTTACTTGGAGGGCCAGAGCCCACCGCCGCTCAGACACTCATTTGAAGAGCTGTCAATCAACGGGAAGCTGTGTGTTGCTGTGCATGTGTGCTGTGTGCACGCGTGTGACTGTGTGTGTGTGTGTGTGTGTGTGTGTGTGTGTGTGTGAGCAAGCGCATGTAACAGTTGTGTTTGGTGTGCATGTGAGAGAGTGTTTGTGTGCGTGGGTGTGGGTGGTGTAATGTGGTAAGGTGTGTGTAGCGCTGCCAGTTCATCCTCAAGGTTGGAGCAGATAAGGTGAGACTGTAGTGATGAATGCATCACCCCACCCTCCTCTCCTCTAGAGACCTCTCCTCTCTTTATTTGTAAATCCCAAATGTACTGTGTAACTGACAGCTCATGTTCTACCTATACCTACTTTCAGTTAAAACATTTCAGCTTAATGGTCAGCATCATGGTCAGTATCATGTCAGTATCATGTCAGTATCATGGTTAGTATCATGTCAGTATCGTGGTCAGTATCGTGGTCAGTATCGTGGTCAGTATCGTGTCAGTATCATGTCAGTATCATGGTAGTATCATGGTCAGTATCGTGGTCAGTATTGTGGTCAGTATCATGTCAGTATCATGGTAGTATCATGGTCAGTATTGTGGTCAGTATCGTTGTCAGTATCATGTCAGTATCATGTCAGTATCATGTCAGTATCATGGTCACTGTCAGTATCATGTCAGTATCATGGTCATTATCATGGTCATTATCATGGTCAGTATCATGGTCAGTATCATGTGAGTATCATGGTCAGTATCATATGTCAGTATCAGGTCAGTATCATGGTGCTGTGCTGTGCTGTGCTGTGCTGTGCTGTGCTGTGCTATGAGCATTTGTGATCTTCATCGTTTTTTACCACCTTTTTGGATTTGCCCTCTGTGAAACTTTTGGCTTCGTGTTTGTGGACATTCCTGCAGTTGAGAACAACTTTGCGCAGGACTGGGTCGAGTGAGATTCGAACCCGCGAAGCTAGCGTTGCTGGATTGCTACCTGGTGTGGCTCGTTTTTAGCCTAGATCCAGGTAGCGCTACGGAGGCTATTGTGCTGCCCAGGGAGGCTCGTCTTTAGCCGGGACCCACATTAGCATAATGCCGTCAGAGAAGCCACAGCAGAGAAGGCTGAGAGGCGCAAATCTCCAGGAGGATGAAATGGAGGAGATCAGGAGATCTCTAGATTACATGTCTGCAGAGATCGCTAAAGTTAGCGACCAGCAAAAGCAGATAATGGAGCTCATGACAGAAGTCCAGTCACTTAAAAAGCTGAACATTGAGAAGGACAAAACAATCACACTTTTGGAGACTCGAGTGGCTGACTTGGAGCAATATTCAAGAATTAATAATGTAATCATAAGCGGGCTGAAGACACGTCACCGGTCCTATGCTAGAGTGGCAGCCCCAGAGAGAGGCGCCGCCGCGGGGCGGGAGGGGGTGCCCTCTGAGACCGAGACCGAGTCCGAGATGGAAACGCTGGAGAAACAGGTGGTTGACTTCTTGGGTGGTAGGGGGATCAAAGTGGACAGCAGCGGCATTGAGGCCTGTCACACACTGCCTACGAGAACCAAAGGAGCAACGCTACCGATCATCATTCGCTTCACGAACAGAAAGAACAAGATTGCGATCCTAAAGCAGGGTTGGAAACTAAAAGGAACGGAGGTGTACATCAATGAACACCTTACTAAGAGGAATGGTGAGATCGCCCGGCGTGCGCGCATTCTGAAGAAACACAACAAGATTCAGTCTACCTGGACGGCGAGTTGCAAAGTGTTTATCAAGTCGAATGGAACGACACCAGAGGAGGAGAAAGTTATGGTCATAAACAACATCAGTGATCTGGACAGATTTGATGTTTGAACGACCTGCGGTGAGGTAGGACTGTGTCTAACTGTCTATCATTCCATATGATGGACATGTACACACACACAATGACTGAAATGCATTATATTTCTCTACTTTATTGTATTTTTTATTATTTTATAATTACTGACAAAAGGTTTAATGCTTTTGTATTTCTTGGGTGTTATTACCATCTTACTATTACTGAATATTGTTATGTTTTCTTTCCAACCAATCTGGAGTTCTGGTTAACTGCTGTATGGCAATATTTTGTACTGGACCTTAATTACCTTCATTATGGGTTCATCCACTTTTAATTTACCAGGCAAAGGCTTGGTCATAGCTCACTTAAATATCTGTAGCTTGAGAAATAAAATTGATGATTTATGTATGCTAATGAAGCTAAATAATATTCACATCCTAGCTTTATCTGAAACCCATCTTGATTCCTCTTTTGAGGATTCAGGATTATGGGTGGATGGATACACAATATATAGGAAGGACAGAAATAAATATGGTGGGGGTGTGGCTGTGTATGTGCAGAACCATATTCCAGTTAAAATACGCAGAGATTTAATGAGGGACGATATGGAGGTACTGTGGATACAGGTTCACCTGCCACAAACTAAACCCATTCTTGTTGGCTGTTACTATAGGCCGCCTAGTGCGGATTTAAAATATATTGATTTATTATGTGAAATGTTAGATACAGCTAGTGATGAGAATAGAGAATTATACTTTACTGGGGATACCAATGTCGACTGGTTATCTATGTGCCCTCTGAAGGATAGACTCATTGCTGTAGCTAATGCCTGTAACCTCACACAGACTATTACTATACCTACCAGAACCGCTGAAAATAAGAACGGGTTAAAAACATCAAAATGTATTGATCACCTATTTACAAATGTTCCTGAAAAATGCACAAAAACTGTATCAATTCCTGTTGGTTTCAGTGATCACAATTTAATAGCAATTAAAAGGAAAACTAAGGTCCCAAAAGCTCCCAGCTTGATCATACATAAAAGGTCATATAAACATTTTGATGAGGAATTGTTTAGAGAGGATGTGAAAAATGTTGACTGGTCGACTGTGTGCCGTGAGGAGGATCCTGAAGTTGCTCTGGGTTGTTTCATGAGTTTGTTTTTAAAGATTGCTGATAAACATGCTCCTGTCAGGAAAATAACTGTCAGGGCTAATGGCGCCCCCTGGATCAGCAATGAGCTTAAATCCCTTATGAAGCAACGTGATCAGGCCAAAAAGTCAGCTGACTTATCTGGTTTATTGTCTGACAGGCTGATCTACACTAAATTAAGAAATCATGTAACTAAAATAAATAGAAGTAGTAAAAAAGAATATTATCAGAATAAAATCAATGACTCTAAAAATAACGGAAAACAATTATGGAAAATATTGAATCAAATAATGGGTAGATCATCACATCAAAATAATTCATTCATAGAAAACAATGGAGTTTTTCTGACTAAACCAGTAGATATTGCCAATTACTTTAACGACTACTTCACAAGCAAGGTTGATAATCTGAGAGTAACAATGACACCATCTGACGGATCGTCCTCTTGCACTTTTATTGAAAATGATATAATGGAAGGTAAAGACTGTCAGTTTGATTTTATGCAAGTTAGTAACCCTGATATTGAGAATTTGTTGTCATCATTGCCATGTGATAAACCTGCTGGTACTGACATGCTAGATAGCAAATTATTAAGAATTGCATCATGCTATGTCTCCAATCCTATATGTCACATCTTTAATAAGTGTTTGGCATATGGAGTTTGTCCTAAGGTCTGGAAAGAAGCAAAGGTCATTCCTTTACCTAAGGATAAAAAGAAAGATATTACTGGTACAAATAGTCGGCCAATTAGCATTCTTCCTGTTTTAAGCAAATTGATGGAAAAAGTAGTGTTTAAGCAAATTCAAGAGTATTTTATTAAAAACAAACTAATTACTAATTCCCAGCATGCTTATAGACTTGGTCATTCAACAGCAACTGCCTTAGCTCAATTAACAGATGACTGGCTGACACAAATAGACATCAAGAAGATGGTTGGCACTGTCTTGCTTGATTTTAGTGCGGCATTTGATGTCATAGACCATACTATAATGATTGCTAAATTAAGAAAATATAGATTCAGTAGTCTGGCACTTGACTGGATGATGAGCTATTTATCAGATAGATCACAGAGAGTGTTTTTTAATGGTAGCTTATCCAATCGTAAGTACAATAACTGCGGAGTTCCTCAAGGAAGCTGCTTAGGTCCTTTGCTTTTTATTATTTTCACAAATGATCTTCCTTGTGTGACAAAAAACACACATATGGTAATGTATGCTGATGATACAACTTTGTATAGTACTGCCCCTACCTTGAATGAATTGATAACGTCTTTAAATCAGGATCTAGAAAGGGTGTCGAATTGGGTGAAAAATAACAAGCTAGTCCTAAATGTTACCAAAACAAAAAGTATTGTTTTTGGTTCCAGGCATATGCTTATTGATAATCCTCAGCTGCATCTATCAATGTTAGGCATGCCTATAGAACAGGTTGGGAAAGTTAAACTACTTGGTGTTTTGTTGGACAGTCAACTGTCATGGTCGGGGCATATTGATGGAATTGTGATGAAAATGGGAAGAGGCATAGCCATGGTCAGGAAATGTTCTAATTACTTGACACCATCAATTATGGGTCAAGTTATTCAGTCCTTAGTTTTTTGTCACCTTCATTATTGTCCTGTCATATGGTCAGCGGCCAATAAGTCAGACCTGAACAAATTGCAAATTGTTCAGAACAGAGCTGCTAGGTTGGCACTTAATTGTTCTATGCGCACTAATGTTGCAAATATGCATACACGTCTGTCCTGGCTGTATGTCGAACAAAAACTGCTTTGCAGTCTGCTTATGTTCTTTAGAAACATCATCTTAAATCAGACACCAGACTATTTTTACAATCAGTACTTAAAATCAACCATCACACACAATTATGACACCAGGAATGCCAGTCTTGGTTATTTAAATCCTCCAGCTCCAAAAACAAATCTTCAAAAACACACAGTTATTTATAGATCCATATCATTCTGGAATTTGTTACCACCTCATATTAATCTCACACAAAATAAGTTATCATTCAAGATAGCTTTAAAGAAACACTTATCACAGCTGACCACATGACTGAAATATTGATCTTGTGTTGTATCTAATTATAATGTTATGTTGTATATCATTTTTTGTATAATGTTTTTGTAATTATGTATTTTTCATGTTTTTATATTTGTATGTCTTTTATATGGACCCCAGGAAGACTAGCTGTCGCTCAGGCATCAGCTAATGGGGATCCATTCAATAAACAATAAACAATAAACAATGGTCAGTATCATGGTCAGTATCATGTGAGTATCATGGTCAGTATCATATGTCAGTATCATGGTCATGCCAACTTACAAGTTACAATTAAATTATTGTGGATTGGAAAAATACATAATAATTCTGAAGATTATTACAATGTCCCCCAGGAGCGCCCAACATAAAAATCTGAGCAGCCTTCAGCTGGGTGAAGCTGAAACTGAATGACACCATGTGACTAACTAAGGGCTTTCTTCTCCTCTCAGTTTCCTTCCCTCCGTTCACTCATCCACCCTCCTCTGTCCTCCATCATAACAACTAAGTTGACCTAATAGCCTGCGCTTGACCTCGCTTGAATGCAGATGTAGAAAACGTGTAGGAAGAGAGACCTGTCACCGCACCCAACCTGGTGTCCCTATTTTGCAATGCAAAACAGGGACACTAGTAATCCCACCTGTAATCCCACCTGAAACTAGGTCTTTGTTCGAGACCATGTCTCCAACAAAGATCTCCACATCTGACCTGGAGTGACCACACCCACTTAGTCATCATGGGGGTTGTCTGCATTCATTGCTGTCCATTCTCATTCATACTGTATTTTGTTGCTGTCGGGTGGAAACCTATTATGTCCAAAACTGTTACTTCTCAGGATTAAAAAAGAAAGAAAGAAAAAAGTTCAAAACGTTAATCGACTGGACAGGAATCTAATATTCATCTGCAATATAACACTTAAGAAAGAAGTAGTAATCGGGTTTAAAGATGGGGTGCCATGATTCCCGGTTTTTATGTGGCCACACAACCACTAGTTCATTAAGTATGCCTGGTTGTCATGGTGGTACTGGTAACCCAGCTGAAGTTAGCCACATCCACAGTGTTGGGTGAATGGTAAAAGGGGAGGGGATGATTATATGATGTCACTCTATCTGTGTTTTTGGATCGGCACTTTTGACCCACAAGGTGGCAGCCTCGAGGAAGAAACCCAAAATACAAAGGGAATACATAATTGCTCATGACAACCACACCAGGGGGTCTAATGAAATACTGTCAACCTCCTAGACACATGAAAACCAGAAAAGGTACAAAACTATGGCACCACCTCTTTAAGGAAAAGACACATTTGTGAGAAGACCTTTGAAGCTACTCAGGAGAACAGGGATGGTGGGGGATGTAAGACTGACCATGAACATCAGAGGAGATGGACGTACATTAATAAGAGTTATGGGAGAAGAGTTATGGATGGGAGGAGAGAAATTGGTCAACCGCTGGAGAACGGAGATATGAGAGAGAGGGGCAAATTGAAAGACATATAGATAGATAGCACGCGTGAGCGCGCACACAATTAATTGCTCTCACAACGATGTGTGCATTCATCTGTGTGTTGCGTGGACTAGGTATAATTTCGTGTGGAAGTTTGGCACGTACTGCAGGTTTTGTTCAGTATTGTATGTTTTTAAAATACATTTCTGTGTGCAGGTGTGCATCATTCTGCAGTCATGGTGCATGCATGTCTGTTAGTGTTTACATTACATTTGACCACGTGTGTGCAGTGCAGGGTGAGCTCAGAGCTCCAGCAGGCAGGCAGGCCAGCCTATGGCCGTGTTAACACACAAACAGCAGCTGAATGATGTGTTCATCCAACGAGCACAGCCTGCCTCCTCCTGCAGGTGGACAGGCTGCTCCTGGGAGCCCCTGTCTCACTGTATCACACACATATCAGTCATGGAGAGGAGAGGAGAGGAGAGGAGAGGAGAGGAGAGGAGAGGAGAGGAGAGGAGTCGTTTTGTGTCACAGGGTATACTGTAAAAATGAAACCACTCCTTGACTTCTCAGGTGTAATGTGAACTTGGAGTGTTAACATCTACACAAAGTTACTACTTGTTTCCAAGATGACGCAAACCGGTGTTCTCTGTATTTCAGGTTCGGGCATGGCCGTGTACTTTTTTTCTTTTCCTTTAAAGACCAGCAATTAACAGTTTGAAAACATTAGCTTGTGTTACCTTGTATGTAGTCAATCATGTCAATGTATTAGTGGCGCTGAGTGGTGTTTGTCTGAGTCAGTGACAAATGAGCAGGGCCCATCCCACTGCTGTCAGCCGCCCCAGAGCCCTGATGCTATCTGCAGTCTGTTCCTACAATTACCACTGCCTCCTCTGTGGCCCTGGGGCTACCCGCTACACCAGCAGATCTGCACTCTGGAAGACACTCACACAGTCCCACACACTTACCCCAGTGTAGGCAAACTCTGCACGTACACACAGCACAGCATGTATACATCACAAACCTACATGTTTGTGCGAGCGACACACGCACACACACGCACCTTGCATGTTCACCCACATACACACAGATTCCTATGAACCAACCTTACAATGTACGGTAATAATGTACCGCACATCAAGGTTGGACTTGATTCGTTTTTTGACTGAATTGACAGGCCTACTGTCCCCCTGCGACATATAACACACACACACACACACACACACACACACACACACACACACACACACACACACACACACACACACACACACACACACACACACACACACTACACTACACTATACATTGGAGACATGTGACTGGGCTGTGACCCTAAACCGATACCTGTCCCCAGCACACACCTGGTTACTTTATCTCCCCCTGCATCCATTGTTGGCCCTAATTGAGGGGTGGGCTGGGCGCTTGGCTGGCGGCTGACCCCATAGCCAGAACAATGCATACCTGTGGCTCTCACCAGTGCTGTGTAATTGTCTCTTCAAGTGGGGCCCCTTTTTAGAGCACACTAGCCGGGCCCTGAGGGAAGTGTGCTCTGCACACATCCATCACTCACTCACCCAGCCACTACAGGAAGTAGTTAACATGATCAACCTCTGGGACAGCGGCCTGGTATGTGTGTGTGTGTGTGTGTGTGTGTGTGTGTGTGTGTGTGTGTGTGTGTGTGTGTGTGTGTGTGTGTGTGTGTGTGTGTGTACTTGTATTACTATTATAGCGGGTCAAATTTCCACACAAGTATAGTAGAATTGTACTGATAGACATTGATGATGACCACATTCCGGGTCCCCACAAGATAAATTGGTCTTTTAAATAGTTGAAAAAAATATTTATTTGGAGAGTATGGCTTACAGCTAGGAAAGGTGTGGGTTGAGGTTAGAGTTTTCCCTATTTTATTCTGTGTGGTGAAAATTGCCGATCTATGGGCCCACACCGCGTTGCAGTGCAAAGCATCTCATCTCATTGTCCTGCTATTTTCAATGCCATCCTAATATGAATCTATTAATACTGTGTGTATACTGTGTGCGTGCGTGCGTGTGTGCGTGCGTGCGTGCGTGCGTGCGTGCGTGTGTTTGTGTGAGTTGTGTGTTTGTGTGAGAGAGAGCACAATTGGCCCTTTTTCATCAGGTGTTGACATCAATCTATCAAGTCAATCAATCAATCAGCTGTCACTGTTTGTTCTGCTAATCCATTCCGTTCATTGGAAGATCAGAGAGACAGAGAGAGAGAGAGAGAGAGAGGAGAGAGAGAGAGAGAGAGAGAGAGAGAGAGAGAGAGAGAGAGAGAGAGAGAGAGAGAGAGAGAGAGAGAGAGAAAGGTTATATACAAGCTATTCTTATATACAGCAACATTAGCTCTCAGAGGGTCCACAATGGAATAAGCTTGTAACAGTCACTATCCACTTAGGTTCTGGATTAGAAAGTGTCTGGAGGATCTACTGTGGACACATAATACAGAACCAAGTGAATTATTTTGAAGTCAACATATTGGATTCAAAGCTCACCTGCCACAGCGCCTGAGTAACTGGAACAGTGGGTACCAGGTATTTCTGGGCACATTTTGTACACACCTGTATCCTGCAGGTGGATATTCTACTATACTGAGGTATTATACATCCTGGTACTGAGAGTGAATCATATTCACATCAAATAATGATCACTAGGCAGGTGGCTATTTTCACAAATTCCAAAACTCTGCTGTGAAATGTTACAAGACTAAAAAAACATGACGCAAGTGTGTTGGTAAAAACACTCAAGTGTGTTGGATTGCATAGGTTTTAATGTCTACATTTGTTAATTGCTAATGTGTGTTTTTAAAGCCAAACGCAGCTCTGATCTAGAAATCCCACAACAACTCATTGCCATGCGACACATTGTAAGTCGATCAAATATCTTCACTGTACATCAACATCCTCCAACAAGGTATGAAAACAACAGGGCTTAAGTGGTTAAAGAGTTGAGGGGCTTGGGGGAGGAAGAACAACAGCAACAACAGTACTAATGTACACAGGCTAATCTGTTTGCTGGTTGAGGCTAACTCCAGTAAATAAAGACTCTTTGTTCAGATTAGCATCTCTTTGTTCAGATGTGTGCCAGACCTCCCATCCCATCCATCTTGACAGGAGACAGGGCTCTGCACTGTAACTCACACCTGGCTGACAAATGAGTCTCAACTCACTGCTCAAACACAGGCTGAAAGTAGCAAAGTGCTTGTTACACGTGTGGACGAGCGACAGCTGCGCTCAATTCCTTTAAAGACAGGGCGGACGGATCATTGTAAATATGCTGGAGATTCAACAACTCCACCTACATGTTATAATTTGGCATTCTCATAAACGCTAGGTGTGTTATATGTTGTTGCTGTCTGGTGAAAACCCCAAACCGTTTCTTTTTTATTATTATTTAAACCCATTGAGACCCGAGGTAGATTCTACAAATGCCCTTTTCCAAAGATGTTAAAACATAGCAGATGTACAAGACACGCTGTGAGCTTGTATGTCTGCTATTTCTGAATATCCAACGCGAAAATCTAAGATCCTCCTGTCACAGATGCTTTCCCGGTTGTGATGGGTCCTGGTCCCCCAGAGTTAGGGCCCATGCATACTGCACTTTTAGAGCCAAGTTTAAATTGGTTCGGTTCAGGGAGTCACAACACCTTGGCAGCACCGAACAGTGGATTTTATGATGTTATCATGACAAGGATACTTATAATAAGCATCTTTGTAAATATTGACTATATTATAGTCAATATACTCCAGCCCTTCCTACGGAACTCGCCTGTCGGCTCGTTCCTGCGGAAAGGCTGTCGTGCAGGATAACCGCGTTAATGCACACCCTCTTGTGTAATATTGCGATTATACAACTGTTGCCCTTAAAAAAAAGAACACGTCAACTTTATTTCATTGTAATTAAGATATTCGATAGGAATTCGTAATTTTTTAATGCCTCATTTAGCTACTGTGTCCCTGAACGTCACATGAAAACCGCTAGCCAGCCGCCTAGCATAGTGTGGGGGGAGAGGAGCGCTTGCGGTCTTTCGTGACCAACGCAGCTGATTTCTTTACTTGATGAGAGACAGTGCAGTAGTGCTCGTTATATGCACGGTTGGAGAGCCTGTTTTCCATGAGAGCCCGACTACCTGTTGTATAATGTACGTTACATTTTACAGTTAAAGGAGAGGCTTCCAGAGCATTGAAAAGCTGAATGCTAAACATTTACAATGTACATTACAGGCAAATATTATACCAGGTAAGTACAGCAGTCAATACAGTATGTACAACCAGCAACTCCCTGAAGTCATGATTCATCATGATTCCCGCCGGGGGACGCTGTGGGTGCTGGGGGCGTGTTTCTCCCTCCGCATCATCAGCGCCCACACCCTAGGTGGGGTCGGCGATAGGGCCTTTCTGTGTGGAGTTTGCATGTTCTCCCCGTGTCTCCTGGGGTTGATACCCTCACAAAAACATGCAGTAATCCTGGTCTCAATAATGCCTCCCCCTGGCCAGCCGGGGCGCTTGATGGAGGGGATGGACGTAGTGCGTGGAGCGTTCCTTCCACGCACTACGTCCATCCCGGGGAAATCCCCCCTGTCAGGTGAATAGAAACAACTTGGACTACTCATGCATTGAAGGAAGCATGAGGTCAGTCCGTTGTCTCCCCAGGCGCGGCAGAGGGAGAGCAGAGCCCAGGATTACATAGGCAATTGGCACTGGGTGAAAATGGGTTGCAAAATCGTTAAAAAAACAAAACAATCAATGGATAATTTAGGACCAGGAACTTGCAACAAACAACCTTATATAAAATAATAATAACTAATGTATTTTGTTAAAAAGTTAATGTGTGTGTGCTATAACAATTGATAGAAAAGCATGTGGAATCACATGTTCCAGATGCACACAGAAATGCTAAATGTAATTGTTTTTGTGCAGGCCTCATCCTCGAATGTGGGACTTTAATCAAAAAGTTTCAAAATAATATTTAATCTGGAGACAGATACTCCTTTTCGAACAAGAGCTCTTTCATGGTTCAGGGTCCCTTAGAATGGAGAGAAACAATGTCATTTAAGGCATGTGAAACACAGCTTTGGTTCGTGATGTTTTTCATCCAGAAGTCTCAAGAGGAAAGACAGTGAAAACATTTGTTCATCCTACCCGGTTTTCAATTCAAAGCTATTGCTGTCCATATCCTACTGACTGTCAGCTATTGTAAATGATTTAGAAAATATTTTTTTCTGGACAGATCGCTGATCGCCTGCGGGCCAGTTCTGGACCACGGGCCGCCTGTTGCCTACCACTGATATACAGCAATTACTGCTGTCATTGTCTAGATATGGACTAATAACCCTACTGAATGGTAAAAATAGGACCTTTAGGAGACCATGTCTGCATGTGCACAACCTTCCTGCTCTGTTTTTTTATAGTTCATTCAGGAAGTGGATTTTCATTACAGTTGATCAACGCTGAATCCACATGCTTGGTGGTTTCTATAGTGTGTACCAACGGTAACGGATTTGTAGTCCTTAGCGGCCATATTTTGGGTCAAAACACAGGTGTTTCAATTGTTTGATTGCATAGAACTAATGCTCTACTCCAATCAGAACACCTGTGTAAGGCTGTGTTGACCCAAGAAATGGCCGCTTTAGAACTACATATTGGCACACCCCATATGAATATAAAGATACATATTATTTAATTTACGGTAAGTCACTGGTTTGCAGACTTTATTCACTTTTGAAACATGCACGCACTCTCACACACATTCTCTCACGCACGCACGCGCGCGCACGCACGCACGCACGCACGCACGCACGCACGCACGCACGCACGCACGCACGCACGCACGCACGCACGCACGCACGCACGCACGCACGCACGCACGCACGCACGCACGCACGCACGCACACACACACACACACACACACACACACACACACACACACACACACACACACACACACACACACACACACACACACACACACACACACACACACGCGCGCACATGCAAACAAAGCACAAGAGGACACAGAGGGCTGATAAAACATTGTTTTTATTTACTGCCATTCCTAGTGCTTTAGACAGACAAGCATGTGGCGCAGGGAGCAAAGAGTGGTTCACACAATTCAACACTACTGCTGGTCTACAAACAACACATCTCTCCAACCACATACAAAAATAGATACAGAAGAAGAAGAAGAGAGTAGGAATAGAACAGAAGTTGGTATACAAACCAAAAGAAAACTGAAACAAATTAAAAAAACAAGTTTTCTTTAGTAGTAAAACATCTCTACTTCGCTGTGAACAACATAGAGAGAAATCAAACATGGAGGGCCGTGTGCCTCTTTTAGACCTTGTAGTTGTTTTTACAACTTTTATGAAAGCGCTTTTTTATATCAGAAGCAGCGGATCTCTAACTCTCTCTCTCTCTCTCTCTCTCTCTCTCTGTCTATCTCTCTTTCTCTCTATCTCTATGTCTCTCTCTCTCTCTCTGCCTCTTTCTCTCTGTCTGTCTCTCTCTCTCTCTGGCCTACAGCATTGCATGGGGAGCGTGGTGCTCTACAACACGCTGCTTTAAGAGTAATTAAAAGCGACTGAACAGCTGTAATTAATGAGAAGCGGCGTTTGTGTTCCGGGTCATTCCTATCAGCGCTGCCTTTCATCAGAGCAACACACACTTGTGTGTCTCTGTGAACATCCTACAGTATACTGCACAAACAACTCCCAGCCTGCCTAACAGGCACACGCACACGCACACACGCACACACACACACACACACACACACACACACAGTTACACAAGCGTGCGCGCACACACACACACACACACTGTTACGCAAGCGCGCGCGCGCACGCACACACACACACACACACACACACACACACACACACACACACACACACACACACACACACACACACACACACACACACACACACACACACACACACACACATACACACACACACACACACACACACACACACACACAGATACTATGGGCATGTATTGCACATGTAGATACATACTGAAACTTTGTCACAAGCATACACACAGACACACAGAAATGTACAGGAACAAACTACTACGTGTGCACATAATAGAAGCTATTAGATTACAAATCTATAACACACACACACACACACACACACACACACACACACACACACTTTGACGTATGTGAGTGAAAGCGTGCTGACGCACATACAGTACAGTACATGCCCATATATTGCACGTCCACACCAGCGCATACTGTAAACAATAAAAACAACACATTCCTCATGTAGACATTCATTACTTCCTTCCATCAGGATCAGCTCTTTGGTCTCTTCACAGTTCATCATTTCCGTCTGAACACAAATAAAGGGGAATAAGCGGCAGGTCAACAACATGGACCCTATAATGGCCGCATCCTGGCCAAAATAGCTGATCCGTAAGCTCACAACGAGTTGCAGCGCGACACGTCGTGAGTCTATAGATCATCTATTCTGGCGAAGACATTTGGTGTAGAGCAGCGGTTCCCAACAATGATGGGGGTCTCGTGGGCCACTGGTGGCCCGCGAGGGTATTGCATGTGGGCCTAGAAATAATTTGCGAAACACTTAGGTTTTATTGACCGCGACCGTATTTCCGTCGCATTTAGTATGAAAACCTGCAGATCATGTCAATCCGTCCGCCTGTGCATCACGCTCCATATATGGCCAAGATCCCTGATGTCATCAATATTAACACATCTGGTGCCAACCCCGAGTTTGCCGAGTTTGTATTGGTACCAACCAGGGCAGGAAATTCACGGCGGCCACGACGGCCATGGCCGTCGTTGCCCCTCTCTTTGGCCATATGCCCCTCGAAAAATTACATGCCCAAACGGCCACAGTGGCCGTGGTGCCCCGGCGCCCACAGCAGTCCGTTAACTTCATTTCACCGTTTTCCATCTGCGCGATTTTCCAGTCATTACGGTGACAGCAGTGCCTGATTGGTTGAGCTGCTTATATGACCAGTAGTAGATTCGATTTATGCTCGTAGCAGACGCCGGAGTCCCGCGACACAGTGTTTATACAACACAAAAGCATCACCGGGCTAAACGGGAGTTAAATCTAACGCAGCCTGTTGAATAAATCCGGATGTGCCAACGAATGCCTTCAAACGGAGCTCTGCTGCTAGTCTGTCTGTATTTCACGACAATGTGCATTAATGTCACACTGTCATTGTCTGCACCTGTGTGCTGTGCTAGTTAGTTTTGATAATATGAGACGCCAGCTTTCCAGTTGCTCACTGCATGGACGGACACATATTTGTCTCCCGTTGTGTCCAAGCAAGAGAGTGAAAGTTTTTCTCTCTCTCTCTTTCTTTTTTTTTCAAGCCGCTGCCTGCTGTGAGTGCCGTGCCGTCAACACAAAACGAGCTGTATATCCAATGTGCTCTGTGTTGCTAAAGCTCCCCTTTAAATCACATGTTTGTGCAAGAAAGAAAAGATTGTAAATCCGTTGATCCAAATGAAGACTGAGACTGTACAGCAGCAGCTCTGCAATGAAGCGCAAAGTAGGCTACGCTGTTACGTGTAAAACAATAGGGTGAAGTCAGATAAATTGGGACACTTTTTGGAAGCGCAAAGTATAGGGTGAAGTCAGGTAAAATGGTCTGCTTTTTGGTAATTGGCCTAGGAAACTAAGAAAAAGCAATGTGTGATACTGAATTAGTTTTTATGATTAATAAGGACTGTTGTCAACATGTTTAAGTTAAATTTATGTAATAAAATAAATTAGTTTTGATCCTACAGCTTTTGAAAAACAGCCTAAATAGGGCTAAAGTGGTTCATGTATATAATAATATTATAATTTATATATACAAAGTAACTAGTAACTAAAGGTTATTCAAAATTACAATAACAAATTAAGTACAATACTTAATTAAATGTACTTAGTTACTTTACACCGCTGCACATGGAAAAACATAAATAAACAGCTTTTTGATATTTATTTAATTGAAAGGTATTACATTTGCCTAATTAAAAATGTAATCTTCCTTAATGTTTGAGCTAAATTAATTATGACTGGCGTGGACTTAAAATCATTGTTTTAATTGATGGCCTTCCTGCCCTGGCACTTGGCCTTTGTGCCCTCAAAAATTTGACAACACTAAAGGCCAACTGGCCTTGCCCCTAAAATGACGAAATTCCAGGCCTGGTACCAACGCTGTGCCAACCCCGAGTTTCCCGAGTTTGGGCCGTTTAAAAAAAAAAAAAAAGAAAAAAAAACATTTTTTTTTTTCAATTTTTTTTTTGGACCTCCAGAAATGTGTTAGGCATGATCGCGATCGCGAAATTGCATGTTTAACCCCCATACCAACCCATTCTTTCAAACATGGCAGCCATGTTTGTTTACATCTGAAGAAAACATAATGGCTGATAAATCATGAATGCCTGAACGGATTTCCAAGCGGATTTTTTTGTTTGAAAGCTGTGAACAGTGGGCACACACGTGGTGCATCAGCGTGCACTTTTTACACAATTGCGCAATTACATGGAAGTCTATGGTAACCATGGCAACGTGGGACATTGAAGAGAAAAAATCATAGCAACATAAGTGTTAAGCCCATATCTGAGAATGCCCATATATGGTCCGCGCGTCAATCACCCCTCATGTCTCATTTTCAAATAGGCCCTGATCCAGAACATGTCGGGAACCGCTGTTGTAGAGGGAGAAAATAAATAAATAAAAGCTCTAGTACAGAGCCATGGGGGACCCCAGTCAACTAAGTTTACTTTATATAGGGTGTAAGTGGTTAAAGGAAAGAACGCAGTGCAAACTCAAATAGCATATTTTTTTTTACCACACTATACTGTAGTATCACACGGTATGAGCGTTAGAAAGCATAGGAATACATGTACTGTGGACTACGACTACTCGGTGTGCGTCAATCAACTGACAAAGCCTTCTTGTTATGCTGGAATAAGCAACATAGTGCACTAAAAATAATAAATATCAGCACGATGAGAAGCTAACACTGTTATTTGGCTGCCGCCTGACGTTTCGCCAGCTAGCCTAAGTAGCTCGGTCGCTCAGCTAGCTCGATTAGCAAAGTGTTAGCCGGAGCGCTGCTGCTCCGTTTCTTATCGCTTGGTAGCCAAGAGTATCTTCTAGGCAAAACAAAAACAGTTAAAAAGATCTCAGTCAGGTGAGCTCCCAGGGGTCAGGGTGGGGGGGTGGGGGGGGGGGGGTTCAAGGAGGGTGTGTTGGTTGTGTTTGTGTGTGTGGGCTTCGGGTGCCCTGATCCAATGGAAGTCAACGATAGGGGGTTTCATGACGCAGTGGTGGGTCATCTCCACTGGCCGTTGGGTTTCTCTCTCTCTGCCTGCATCGCTTCTCTGCATCCTTCACATCCTGTGGGGAGGAAGGGAGACCTGGTAAACCCTTCATTAATTGATCACTGTATCTAAAAATCTACAGACATGTTATACATGTTATATGATATATTGTCTTCCCAGTGGGAGGCACTGGGTGATCAGGTGTGTTCAAAGTTTGGACATTACAGCTTTAGCCACAGAACAACAGCTGCTTCTCTTTTGTGTGACAACATATTGCCCGTTGTCGGGCAGACTGTCCAAGATGTTACTTTTCAGGAAATTTAAACTAAAAACACACACGTCTGTGTTCCAATGGATGCAATTAAGTCATGGTTTAGTCACAAGCTTTCAATACTCTTTATTGGTTCAATATTTATCAAATTATCAATGACAGACTTAACCACTTTCCTCCATTTTGGGCATGTTATTATAGGTGAAAATATGCAAAACGGTTAAAATGCTCAAAATCTTTCCAAAAAAAGCTATAGATTGCAGTTCTACAAGCGCACCGTGCATATTTTGAGTGACAATGTCATAGATGATGAAGTAAAGATAGGACATTGGTTTATGACAGTACATAAAACAATGAAATATATAAGGTTTATTCCAAACAGCAACAACATCCTGGAGGCGAGTTTATGTTCTGTAGGGTGGAAACAGGACAACCACGCCCCAAACCCATTTTTGTCTCCACCAGCCAAAGGCATGGGGGAGAGTATGTTTTCCCCTTCGTCCGTCCGTGTGTCCGTCCGTGCGTCCGTGCGTCCTCACAGTTTGTGTGCACCTAATCTCAGTCGCCGTTGGCCCGGTCGCTGCCAAAGTGAGCACACACATTCCCTGGATGCCAATCTAGAACCTCTGCCCTAAATTTTTCAAATGGGCCTTTTCTAGCGCCACCTAGTGGCCGATGTTTGCAAAACACATTTCTGTGGACTACTCTTACAGATGTTGTCCAAAAATCCTACAAATCGGTAGGCAGTATCTCGACAGTCATGTGATCGACACAGATCTGTCCGATTTTGCATATTCCATCCTGATTGGCTAAGATTGGCTTCCAAAGTTTGTAGGATTGAGCCGTTTTGAACAAAATGCCTCAAATCACAAACGCAAAGTGCAATTATCATGAAATCGCGCACACACGTTCCCACTAGGCAGAGGAAGAAATGCCACTTACATTTCTAAAAATCAGCTTCATGGTGGCGCTATAACAAGCCGATTTATGGTTTTACCTATAACTCCACCGATCAGTTTCAAACGTTGTAAGCGCACTCCCTAGAGGCTAAGGATAGACCTTTGCCCTGCATTTTTCACATCAGCCTTTTATAGCGCCACCTTTGGGCCGACTTATGTAAAACACATTTTTGGATATTACTCCTTCAGATTTTCTCCAAAAATAACACAAATCAGTACACAGTATCTCTATAGTCATGTGATCAAGTCTGATGCGTCTGATATTTCATATTCATATCCTGGCTAATATTAGCTTCCAAAGTTTGCAGGATTGCTCAGTTTTTTAACTAAATGCCTCAAATCATCAACGCAGCTTGCAATTACCGTGAAATTTGCCACACATATTCCCACTATGTCAAGGAACAAATGCTACCCTTTTCACATTGGCCTGTTATAGCGCCACCAGCAGGTAGACTTTAGCAAAACACATTTTTGGAACACAATGCTTCAAATCATGCATGCAGCGTCCGATTGCCATGAAAGGTCTATGGTGAAGAACATATGCCACCCTTTTTACACTGGCCTATTATACAGTAGCACCATCAGGACGCCTGGCCTGGTGGAGACCTGTGTTCGGAAGAGCACTGCTTCTAGTTTAAGCTTGTGATTGGCTGAACCGGAGGTAGGGAGCGCTCCATTGTGGTCACTTGGGCCGTGCAGAGGTGCAACTAAACCTTAACCTAACCTTAACCCTAACCTCAGTAAAACTAACGCAGGCGAATGCTAACCTGGTGAAATGCTAACCTGCCCGACACTGGTGAGTAGCTAACCTGCCGACGCTGTTAGACTCTATTGGAAGCTGGTGAATGCTAAGATGGCGCGTCTCCGTCATCTCCACTGAAACCGAATGCTCTATCCCATTCCCACCCTACAGAACGCAAATAGAGTTCCCCCTAGTGCAGGCATGGGCCCTGGGTGCAGGCATGGTCCCTGGGTGCAGGCATGGGCCCTGGGTGCAGGCATGGGGCCAGCAGGGGCCCCTAGTGCGGGCATGGGGCCAGCAGGGGCCCCAGGCTACACGCTGTAATGATGATTGGCTACAAGTGAGTGAGCCAGAGTTGGTTGTAATATGACAGGACTCAGTTAATGAAGAGTAATGCACTGGCCAGTCCAAATGCCAACTCCACTGGTTCATTACAGCATATTTATGAGCCAGTGATGGGACTCTTGTCCAGGGGTTTGAGTGATTTTGCGAGAGTGTGTGTGTGTGTGTGTGTGTGTGTGTGTGTGTGTGTGTGTGTGTGTGTGTGTGTGTGTGTGTGTGTGTGTGTGTGTGTGTGTGTGTGTGTGTGTGTGTGTGTGTGTATGTGTGTGTGTGTGTGTGTGTGTGTGTGTGTGTGTGTGTGTGTGTGTGTGTGTGTGTGTGTGTGTGTGTGTGTACAAAGATTAGTGTTACAAAGATTCCAGCGGCGCTCAGAGATGATCTGCATTGTTTATTACATTTTCTGTTGTCATGGGATGCAGAGATGTGCCCACGCTACATACAGATACAGTAATTATATGTGAGTATTATAAATGGACTCTGGGTTCATTTAGACACTTCAGCTCAGAATTAACCATTTACCATTTATTTAGGAATAGCCATTTACCATTTAATGCAATGATATTGAATTATCATGCGACAGTACACAACCTGCTTTGACGGCTGAGCATGAAGAATGAGCAAAGGCTGCTTAAAAAGACTGCCTAAGTTGCACTGAGAAATGAGGGCAAGTGTGAAGTAGCTTGTAGCGAATGAGAATGAAAAGTGGGGATGAAGGCGGAGACACAGACTGACTGTGGGCGTATGAATGAATTAACTTGTTAGCGAATGAATGAGAGGGTCTTTTAAAACTGAATGAAACAAATTCAATCTGAAATGCACCTTCATTCACCTAGCCAGTGAATTTCATGGAAAGAGCAGATCAATTTTTACAGTATCAATGTTTTTCTTTATATATAACATTTGTCTCTAGAAAGCCAAAGTCAATTGTCAATGTGAATTGATCTACCTCTTCGATTCACAGGGCGGCAGTGGCTCAGGTGGCGAATCCGTGGTGGCGACAGCGAACTTCATTCCACAAACACATCCTAAAGACTCACCTCCAGAGGAGTGACTCCACCCTGTTGATGATGTCGGCCAGGTCAAAGGGCAGAGGCATGCTGGGGTCCTCGGCGGCCCAGAAGGGCCGGTCCACGGGGGCCTCCTCAGGCGGCAGCGTCTGGGCCAGGCTGGAGTGGCACCTGGGGCGACAAGACACAGGAAACAAGCATACCGCTGTCAACTCCTCCCCTCGGACTGACATAAACCAAACAGGTAGACAAGACCGTCATCCACATCAGGCTTAAAGGGGAGCATTCTGGATGCTTAGAAGTCGCCTCTATACAAATTAAAAACATGAACCTTCGGGTGCTTATAATCAGTGTGGTTTTCTTTTAATCCTTTCATGTGATTTTATTGTCTGGTATTTGCATGTTATGCTTCATGTTAACATGTAGGTATATTGTGTTTTTCTATTGTCTTGTATGTGCAACCGATGACACCCTCCCAGGGACTAGAGATGTACAGTTTCTGTTAGCTTTCTCTGGTGCAATACATTTATTTAAAAACAAATAAACAAACTATATAATAAAAAAAAATCTGTATTTTAGTTTTCGAATAAAATGGCCCTCTCGTAGCATGTTAGCAATACTATGCTAGTGTCAGTGCGCTGTCAAGCCAACACTCACCAAAACCTTATTAATCTAAGAAGCTTGCGACGTTGGCTTAGATCAATTCGTCTTGACAAGTGACACTGTGATCATACAACAGAGCATAAACTAAGCTTCAGTCTTTGGGTTACTTAATCTTCCTACTCTGTCAGAGCTCCGCACGCTGTGATCCTTCTCTTTAAAGTCCACTCACAGTGACCTCAGCTGACATCTGAGGGCATGTACTATAGGAGACTTGAAACACATCTTCCTGTCTGTCTGTCTGCTGATTGATGGGGAATTTGAAGAGGTCAGTCACAAAATGTCAGGTACTCGCTTGGTGAGTTGTTGTGTGTGTGTGTGTGTGTGTGTGTGTGTGTGTGTGTGTGTGTGTGTGTGTGTGTGTGTGTGTGTGTGTGTGTGTGTGTGTGTGTGTGTGCGCGCGTGCGTGTGTTTATTTGTCACTAAACACACAGGATGGGTGGATACTGTGTATTTGACCAGGAGGCTTCCTTTGCTCTTTGTCTTTACGGCTGCTAATAAGAGTTACAGGCTGCGCACGTGCACGTGCACACACACTGACTGAAGTGATTGGAAAGCACTTTGGATCAACTCCTGTTGTTTTTAAGTGTGCCATACTGTATACTGTATGAAAAAGGTGACTTGACATCACACGCGCACACGCACGCACATACACACACACGCGCGCACACAATACGTTTTGTACATTTGTATAGCATTTTGTACTTTAAGTCTGAACTGAAAGGCATTTTATGAGTCTTACTTATATACTTACACAAAGGCGTGCACACTTACATACAACGGGGGAATGGTGGAAAACATGTTGAAAAGTGAAGCGCGATTATCTAGAAGTGATGAGTCAGGATTTATGTTTCTGAAGCCATAAAATGGGCGCGACACTATCAGGCAGATGAGAACGCACCATATCACGTACAGATGATTAATGGTCCAGTCACCTCACACCCTTACAGTACACACACGCACATGCACGCACGCACGCACACACACACACAAGCACACACACACACACGAGCACAAGCGCGCACACACACACAACCACGGCCAGATGGTTTCATTAGGGCAACACTCGCGTTTGTTGGAGTCCTGGAGAGACAAGCGCAGGCTTTTTGGATGCAGCCCGACGCATTGTGCTTATATGATTAATATCTTGGCTCTCCACAGAATGTGGAGCCAGAGTGCGGTCCCCTGTGGCAGCCATGAGACATGAGTCACATCTTTTGTCGGAGCAGTGTAAATATTTGCCGAGGTGACTCCTCTGTGACTCTGCGCTGTCATCGTAAATCTGCCCCGCCGCCTCTGACAGACGAGCACGACCCCTGACCCGGAAGTAGAAAGGGGAGGGAGAGAGGGAGGGAGAGAGAGAGAGAAGGCTGAAGAGGATACACAGGGAACTCCACAGAGTTTGCTGAGTAGCATCACTGAGTGTAGGGCTGTCACGATTATGACATTTTACATGACGATTAATTGTCTTTCAAATAATTGCGATCGACGATTTAATTGTGTTTTTGTCGTTGACAATTACATTTCTGTTTGGCTTGTAGGATTTGAAGTTGCACATGGCAGATATGACACATAACCTAAATTTACAAAGAAATGACACATGTATTTCACAACTTTACACATTACAAAGAACATTGATAGTGGAAATAGCCGATCTACAAGCTCACAACGCGTCGCATCGCGACGCGTTGTGAGTTTGTAGATCTGCTATTTCCACTATTTTTTTTTATGTTTGAACATATATAAACATCTTTTAACATGTAAACGATTATGACGATTATCACAAAATAATTACGATTATGTCAAATAATTGCGATTAGACGATTATGTAATATGCATGGGTATGCTTATGCCTTGGTCCAGTGGTTCTCAAAGTGGATTTCAGGGTCTCTCTAGGTTCCTTTATGGGGGTCTAAATTGACCCTTACCAGTCTGTAACTTTGACAGCGTACAAATGGAAAGGGGAGACCTTCAAATGTCATAGTTTGAGAACCACTGCCTTAGTCTATTGATAATAATTTTAATTGCGACCATAGGTTGCAAGTTTACTATGAAAACCGGCACATCTTGTCCACGTATCCGTGTGTCTCTGAAGGTCACGCCTGACACTGTGGTTCCCCTGATATCACAGGTGACATCACCTACAGTATGTAAAAGTCCATATATGGGTATTCCCCAGAATCCCTTTTATGCCCATATATGAAGATCCCTGATGTCATCGATACATATCACTGGCCAGATGGCCAAGACATGGCCCATATCTGTGTGGCTGGTTCAGATAGGGATCTCCATGTGAGGAGGGCGGGCGGGAGGGGCTTATGGATGTGAAAAGCAGGATGTTATAAAGTGCTGGTCAGGCGTGGGGAGGGGCTGTCCGGGCGGCCAGCAACCTGCCAGTATTTGTGGTTATATATTTTTGCCGGGGCCACTTAATGTGGGAGAGGCTCCCGGAGGCTAAGTGCTGTGCTTCGGGCGCGACTGGCCCCCTTTTTTTCCCCTTCAAATAGCCGCTCGCCATTATGGTCGGCGGGCAGCGGCATTAACATCCAACCGGTCCAATATATCTTCCTGAAGCTCGGTATCGGGGCCCTGATAATAGCATCTGTTAACATGCACTAAGTACCATTATGTAGCACATCACTTCATAAATAATATGATTAGGCGACCTTGGGGCTTTAGCGACGAGCCGCGTGTTTAAATGTTCTCATCATTTATTTAGGCCTCGCGAATTAAAGGAAGAGCCACTTCAAGACGAGCGGGAGAAACGACACAGTTAGCATACATATCTGGGAGAGAGAGATAGACAGAGAGAGAGAGAGAATGAAAGAGAGATGAAGTAAAGGAGAAACGTGTATATGTGTATGTGTGTTTGTGTGTCCGCGTGCGCGCGTGTGGACAGAAAGAGACAAGGTGTTGCAAACTCACTGACCTCTCTCCACACACACACACACACACACACACACACACACACACACACACACACACACACACACACACACACACACACACACACACACACACACACACACACACACACACACAGGTTCTGCTGACATCAGCACTAGTACCATGGGAATGCAGGGTCTTTGATTAGGCGTGATTAAGTATTCATGCAGCGCGGCAACGAGAGCAAAAATAAAACACCACACAGCGGCCTCCTTTCTGGGCCGTCCTGACCCAGGACCACGGCACACACACACACGCGCACGCACACGCACACACACACACACACACACACACACACACACACACACACACACACACACACACACACACACACACGCTAAAGATATCAGACAAGCCCCACTTAAACGACCAAGGCTCCATTTATCAGACAAGGGGATCTCACAATATTAGCCTGCAAATAGAGTGCTCCCGGTTTACAGCAGATACACCAGATACAGGGACTGGGCTCCTATCAAAGATAATATGGTCTAGACACGTTCGACGCGTCGCTTTTACAGCATCTGCCACTGGTAAACACCGCGCCGTCACTGGACTGGCGCAAACGAAAAGTCGATATGGAGCTTAAGCTCTCCTAAGTCTCTGGATAGTAATTCGGCGTAAGCCGCGGTGCCGTCGCAAACAAAGCCTGCTGAAACACTTTCCCAGAGCGCAGTTTTTTTTTATATATAAATAAATAACAAAAGAAACAAAACAACACAACATTCGACCTCCAAGTTGTCGTCAAAGACAAAGAGGTTGGGTTGTTCCAGACCACACAGCAGCATGACCACTTAAGCCAGGGGTCTTCAACGTTTTCAGGCCAAGGACCCCTTAGTTGAGAGAGGGATGAATGCAGGGACCCCCACAACCTGTTCATAGATATAGTTTCATTGTTTGACAACACGATCAACAGTGTATTTTGGATTCATGTTAATGTGTGTTTTCAGATGTTTAACCTCTTGAACGGTCAATACTTAATACGCTTGACCTTTCACTGTACTTAGCCTGCTCTTTTCCCCCTCCAATGCTCTTTGCCCGATCTTTGGCCGATCTACAAGCTCACAACGCCTCGCGCTGCTTGTAGTAACTCTGAGGACCCCCTAGGTGTCCCGGACCCCCTGTTGAAGACCCCTGACTTAAGCGGTACTTTCAAAAATAGCCAAAATAAATAAATACCCGATCTACAAGCAATGCTATTGGGGGGGGGGGGGGGGGGGGGTGTAAAAATATTACATTCTTTGGAAAACATTTCTTGAAAGTATTCTTTTGTGAGTGAAACTTTTTGCCTATAGAGACATAATGTGCCCACATATAGGGATGCCAGGTTAAGTGGGTCTAACCCCCAGGACAGATATGGAACTAACTATCCCATCTGGCTTGCAGTCAGGACAGATTGGCAACACAATCACTCATTTCAATCCACCCTGAAACCCTATAGCCCTGCCTCGCCGCCCCCCCACACAGCTCAAATGGTATGCTAATGTTAAAGCTACTGTAGCTGAGGTCTTCCTCTCCTCTCCTCTCCTCTCCTCTCCTCTCCTCTCCTCTCCTCTCCTCTCCTCTCCTCTCCTCTCCTCTCCTCTCCTCTCGGGTCTTCGTTGCGATGGAGGGGTGGAGGACACCGCCGCCTAGACCCCCGTCACCCCCCCCCCTCCCCTCTCCCCCCTTTGCGCTCAAACTAACCACTTTAGCTAAAGTGAGTGTTAATTATGGACAGGCAAAGCAGTCAATAAAAGGTTAATGCAGAAGTCAAAGGATAAATTCCTTTAAGTATTGCATCATTCCAACATCTCCGCGACCAAACACACTGCCGCTCGCAGCTGGCCTAATCAATACGTTTTACTGTAATGTGCTCGCCATCGATTTCCCCCTCCCCACTCCGTCTCTCAACGCTGTGCGCTCGGACCCCTCGCCTCGGTCAAAGAACCGAAAGGGAGGGAGGGAGAGAAAGGAACATGAGGGGAGAGAGGTATAGAACACTAAATGAAGTAAATAAAATAATCAACCAGGCTTTTCGCTGTGCTGTTGTTGTTGTTAAGAGGCATGGCCATGGTTACCACCACCACCACAGCCAGCATCATCAACAGCATCATCACTATCAGAGCCCACTCAATCTCTGTGTACGCGAGCACAGCACAGGGGGGGCCAATACATTAAAAGGCCCTCTGCTCTTAACGGGATGGGAGCCCACCTAATAGACAACATCAGTGCTTCCGACTCATGCAATTACACTGATAAATGCACGATTGTGTCAAGCTCAAGTGAAAAAGGACCCGGGGAAACATAGATAGGAGGGCCAGGCTTATTGCGTTATCGCTCCGGGAGGTCATTTGTTAAACCACGTGGGATTAGTGCAGAAGCCTGGTGGGCTGTTTGATTCAGTGCATTAACCATGACTATATGAGGGTCCTAATGTTATGGAGCAGAAATGCAAGACAGCTGGGAGAGTTCCACGGCTTCAGCCCAAACTGTACGTTGTTTACGACGGCACCTACTCTTAAAAGTGGCCGACAGCACAAAATTCTAACTCTGACTGCAAAGGAACGGAAGAGATGCACATTTTCACACTGAATTAACAGTGAGGAGGAGTTCCACTTTCAACATTTTCTTTTCCACACTCACATTCACACAGCGATGGCGGATGAAGCCATGCAACCTGCTCAACGGGAGCAATTAGATTTAGTGTCTTGCTCAAGGACATTCCAACGCTAACTCTGGGGGAGCCCGGTATTGAACTAGGAACCTTCTGTTTCCCAAGCAGCCGCTCTACCTCCTGAGAAATTGTCGCTCCCATGTGTGATATTGCAACGTTTTGTGAGCTTGCGGAGGGAGAGACATGCAAGACATGAGTGGAATTCAACTCCTCACAGGTACCGTGCAGTTGGTTGAATATGAACGAAGGGTGTTCAGGTCATTAATAACATGTGTTCTTGGTGACATAGACAGGCTGTTTTTCGAGATTAACTGCCCAGAATCTTCCCCTCTTGTTCGCAGCTCGCTCGTGGCTGAATGGCTTTGCGATGTCATCGAGCAAATAACTTCTCCTTCATGTGCAGCGATGCGAAGAAGAGTGACTTGTCAAACATAAATCTAAATGGTACGACATGAGATGAACATACGTATAGAGCATGCCATTTGTTCAGAGGCCACAGCAACTTGCTACAGGTGTGTACAACTTAAGTACCAGGGGGCCCCGTGTGGGAAACAAACCCACATGGAGCTCCGCACACACACACAGATCAAACACAGGCTACTGTATGAGTGCAACTAATGTGGAAAATGCCTTGTCAATCACCTGTGTGAAGTTCAAGTGACAGATGTGGTTTAGTGCCTTTCTCTGCGCAGATAGAATGGGCCTGCAAGACACCTGAGATGAGCTTCTCTCTCTGTGAGAGACTCTCTCTGCTGCAGACCTGCACAGGTGTCAAGTTTTATGGCCTTGGCAAAACCCTGAATGCCCCGATAGCTGAGAATGCTATCAAACAAGTCATGAAAAAAAGAGAGAGAGAAAAAAAAGGGCATGTCAGTTGTAAATCAGGCTGCCCCTGTAAGCGGAGGCATGCAAACCCAAAAGAAAGAGAGAGAGAGAACATTCGCCCTGATTTATATATACTGTAGTTACGCACAACGTTGCACACAACAATAGTCGATCTACAACGTAACAATGTGTCCTATTCGCGGCGCATTGTGAGCTTGTAGCTCGGTTATGTCGGTGCGTGTCACGCCATGCAAATAAGTATAAATCACGCTTTACTCACAATACATTCCTGCACAATGTTATGTATGACAGAAGACAGAGGAGGAGAGAGTGGCCATCCATCTTCATAATATTGTGTCTTCAGGTGAGAGTTGTGCAACCGATAACCGGGTGCGTGAAAACACACGTAGACTGTACGTTCATGTATGTGTTCATTCCAGGTCTGGCTGTAAAAGGGACTTTTTTTGTGTGAAGTCATGTAGAGTGCAGTCAGTGCAACAGTGAAGCATTCACAGGGAGCCAAAGCCTGCAAGGTGTGGGGCCTTCTATAGGATCCACGACTAGCTACACACCCAGGCCTCCCGGGGGTCCTCATTACTGCCTGTGTGTGTGTGAGCACTGTGGCTCAGACACACACACACACACACACACACACACACACACACACACACACACACACACACACACACACACACACACACACACACACACACCCCTCCACCCTTTAAACATTAAATGTAACAGAAAGCGCGGCAGCCATCAAGTGAGTGTGGGCAGGGCAGCGGTCTTAACCGTTTCCTTCAGGATCAATCGAACGCTATTGTCTGCAGACGGCTGCTGACTGCACAGTTTGTTGAGTGAGTGCGTGTGTGTGTGTGTGTGTGTGTGTGTGTGTGTGTGTGTGTGTGTGTGTGTGTGTGTGTGTGTGTGTGTGTGTGTGTGTGTGTGTGTGTGTGTAAAGAGGTGGGCGATTTGTGGAGACAGGGGGTGAGGGCCGGGGTGGGGTGGGGTGCATCAAATGCATGACATATGTTCCTTTCATTTGGATTGCCACTAAAGAGCCCCAGCTAATAAAAATAACATCTGATCCTCTCTTTCTTCTCCTGACTTTAATTAATGGTTTCTGGGGGAGAAAAAAAAAACTGCATTCTTATATAGCGAGCAGCTTGACGGCTGCTTAGCAGTGCCCACATGGACACAGTGTACGTACATGCTTTAGATTCACCCATTAGATTCTTAGGGCCCTATTTTAATCCATGCCTTATCCCTTATGCCTAAAATTCTTTGCCATTTTTTACTATTTTTCCTCACATGTTCTGAGCTTGTAGATCGGCTATTTGAACGATTAAAAAAAATCACAAATTTGTAAAAAAGGGCAAAGAAGTTATGCGATAAGGGATAAGGGCATGGACGGAAATGGCATGGACGGAAATATGGCCCTTAAATGTATTCAAATGTTCTTTTATAATGTGTCTACCACTTAAACTATTCTAGGACCTTGCCCGGGGGATGTGCACAGTGTATTAGGGTACGCATGTAGGAGTCTCAGAAGTAATTTTGGAGAACCCAGACGTATCAGTGATGTCAGTCATCTCCAAATTTGGGCATTGTTTCAGCGTGCAGATGTTCCTATGGGGGGCGACTCCGGGCGACGCATGCGCAGTACAGGAGGCAGTAACAGTGATGTCAGAAATCTGGGCACTGTTTCACCCCTTTACGCCCATATATGGTGTTCCATGTCCTACTGTATGCCCATACAGTATATGGTGTTCCGTGTCCAGGCCATTATGTGACGTCAATACTATCAGAGTACTGTAGACAGACAGACGGCGGACAGACATACCGTAAATTAATAGTTAGATACAGTCTTCCAGAGGTAATTTTTCCCCTGTGCACTAAATTATCTGTGAGTTTGCAAATCACATATTTTCGGCCAGGTTTGTGTACTGGTTAATGTTTGGCATAAAGAGCTTTGAATTGTTGTTTAAATTGCCACTCTTATATCCTCTTAATCTCTGTGAGGTCCACCACTCTTTGTCTCTCTCTCCCTATTTTTTTTCCCCTCTCTCTCTCTCTCTCTCTCTCTCTCCCTCCCTCTCTCTCTCTCTCCCCCCTCTCCCTCCCTCCCTCCCTCCAGCTGCAGTCTGGGCCCACTCACTCATTAAACCACATGAAACAAATAGGTTTCTGGTTCTTGGCACCTATGGGAGCCAGAGAGCATGCAGCCCACAGATCCAGGCAGAGGGTCGCCGAGGGACACCGAGGCACTCGGCACGTCTGCGGTGAGTCAGCATGCTGTGAGCCGCACCACACCAAGGTGAGCTGCTCTGACACAGACGTACGTGTGTGTGTGTGTGTGTGTGTGTGTGTGTGTGTGTGTGTGTGTGTGTGTGTGTGCACGCGCGCTGCGTTCATCATCATCATCAACATCACACAGCCCATGCCTCCTTCGCACCCTGGGTGTTTTGATGTGGGCCGACTGGCTGGGACTGCCGAGTGTGTCTGGTACACGGCAAACCAGATGTAACGCGGAAACGCGCGCGAGCACACACACACACACACACACACACACACACACACACACACACACACACACACAGAGTGGGCAGGTAGCTGCTAAATAGCCTTCATAATTGGAGGCAATAAAACACCATTGCAGTCTGGAAGTGTAAAAAGGGCGGTGAAACCCCCCCCCCCCCCCCCCCCCCTCCCCCCTCCAACCCTTCAAACTACAGCTTTGCTACAGCTCTCAGAGAACCAGGTGGACATCCATTAGGTGCTTAACGGCGTAACAAATTAGCCCGACACCCCTCTCATGCATGCTCTGCTCCTGGAGGCTAAACGCTGGACGCCACTGGAATGTGGCCTAAAACATCAACGCAGGCGCTAAATTTACGAGCGGACAACTTTTGTTTGCGACGCAATCAGGTTCCAATAAAACACAGAGAGAAAACAGGCAGGAAGAGGACAAACAGACTTGAGCGGTGCACGCCCCATGGCTGTTTGGACTTCCGACACAGGAGGCCAAGGAGATAGATCATCCCCTCAAGGCCTGTGTGTGTGTGTGTGTGTGTGTGTGTGTGTGTGTGTGTGTGTGTGTGTGTGTGTGTGTGTGTGTGTGTGTGTGTGTCCTTTACATTTGTCAGTTTTAGCATGTGCTTTACTTGGGTGTGTTGTATTTTTCTTTTGTCATCAGTGGATCAGTGTTGTGTGAGAGAGAGTGTGAAAATTCACATTAGTGAGAGCAACAGAAATAGTGTCAGTGTGTGTGTGTGTGTGTGTGTGTGTGTGTGTGTGCTCGCTTGCTTACGTGCATGTGTGTGCTGCAGACTGATTGTGTGAGGGATGAGTCTGTGTTGGGCCACCTGCAGCTACTCCAAGGGAAAGTCAAAAACAAACATTTGCTCAGGGCCTCGCTATAGCGACACCCCAAGGACCAGCTAGCACACGAGGCGGGGGCAACCTTCCCTTCCCCGAAAACAGCCCCCCCTTCCCTCACCCGCCCAAGCAAGAACGATTTGTGCCAAACTACGACCACATATACGGCCAAGACGCCACACATTTTGATGATATACGCAGGGAAAACTAATTAAGAGTTGTTTTTTGGCGTTTTTTATGAAGCGACATTGGGAGTTTTTTCCACCCTGACGCTGTTTATTTACACGGGCCCCGGGAGAGAGAGAGAATGGAGCAATAAGTAGGGCTTGATGGCGAGGGGTACAGAGGTTACGAGCCTGCGAGTGTTTGCACTTTTTTCATGGCCTGGCGGCCTGCTCATAAATCCTCGGTAAGGGGAGTCGAGAGGAAGAAGGGGGCACTGGAGGGTTATGTCTCGCTCGCGCTCCAGTCGTACGACATTGCCGCGGGCCGCAGATAGGCGATCCACAAGCTCACAATGCGTCGCGTCGGCGACGCATTGTGAGCTTGTGGATCGCCTATTTGCGGCGCGCGTGTATAAATGGGGCCCTGGGAGCAATATTGGAGAACTTGTTGTTGCCGAGCGAGAGTTCCTGTAAAACGATCGCCCCCCCCCCCGGCCCCCAAACATCCTCACTCACCCACTCACCCACTCACCCACTCACCCAACCACCCAACACCTTCCCCCTTCTCTCTTGGTGGGCTGCGTCGTAATGCCTCGTGGGCAGCCCGTCTTGACGGAATCGCGCAATAACGCTGGTGATGGATGAGGGCTCGCCTCGACAGCTACGCAGCCAAGTCACCGGTTGACACCGGACCCCGCCATCCCACACACACACACCCTACACACATGCCCACGTACACACACACCCCCAGTCACAGAATAAGGTCGAAACCAAGCCATCTAAAAAGGCACAATTCCCACCTGTCTTCAGGTGACAATGGCGGAGGTTGACCTAGGGCCCAGCTAATTATATTCCCCATTGTACCCATCTATCGCACCCGGCTACAAGTCATCCCCTCCGTCGCTCTGGGGTGCTGGCGGTGTTGGATTCTGTTTGAGGCCTTTATTGGAGTCACAACTGGTGGGACGAGGAGACTTTAAGAACTGTTGCACAACAGGAGAGATTGGGTTTCAGAGAGGTGAGTATTAAACTGCTTTACAGCAGACAGAGAGAGGCGGAGTAGAAGTTGAAATGAGCAATGAGCGCTTGTTTGTACGGAAGGAGGAGAAACAAAGCAATGCTGCAGTGTCGCTTACATCCAGGGCTCTCTAGAAATCACAAACACACACACACACACACACACACACACACACACACACACACACACACACACACACACACACACACACACACACACACACACACACACAATGTGTCATGCCCACGGCTACAACCGCTGACATAACATCCTGTGTGGGCTCAGTGACTTCATCATACAAGAGTATTACACAAAAGTGATGAAAATAGCTGATCTACAAGCTCACAACGCCTTGCACCCTTCAGATCCACAAGCTTGTAGATCAACTATTTTCCTTATTTTTTAAATGTTCATACTTAAATAATAATAAAAAGGAACGATTTTTGGACATACAAGGTTTCCACCTGACAGCAGCGAAATACAACATCCGGGCAGGACTGGGTGTACCTACATCCAACTGAACTAATTATATTTACAGTACACACTTTACAGTACACACCCCATGTGCTAGCATACAGCAAATATTGAACTTGAATATGTATCTACCTGATGAGGTAATTAGTCCATTTTGTTCAACCGGAATTAAAGATGGATCAACAAGCAATCAAAAAGGCTGTAGTGTCCAAAGCTTAATTAGAAACACCAGTCGGTTTCAATTCAATACCATCATTTCAAGTACTTTCCAATTATAACAAAAGCTTAATTGTTAATTTTTTTAATATTTGTTCATTTCCGAAAAGCAATACACTAACTACAAATTAAAGGAACTACTTTTTTTCCCTCCAACATTAGCATTTCTGTCTACTCACGCTGTGTCTCAACTGTAGTCTGCGTGGGGAGAGTACAAGAATGCACCTATACCCATGACATCATCGGTGGGGATTTCAAGCCAATGGAAACTCGAGCCTTTCACTTCCTGAAACGCTAGCACGCTAAAACAGTAGCCACTGTTGTTGCATCAATATCACATACAAAAAAAGAACAATTTTGAAATCTAGATGTCATGTTAGAAGCTCCGTCTCAGCTTGCCTCTGGGACTGAGCCAGTACAAAAAAATGGACCCCTCCTATTTACATTAATGAGAACAGATACGGAGATAGGAGAAAAAGATCAGGTGTTCCTTTAGAAAAAAAAAAGAAACGAAAAATAATATCTCAGGTTTTTCTTACAAAGCATCAAAATATGGATTCTAATTTTGTCTCCCTCCTCACAGTGGGTATCTAAGTCAATATAATACAAAACAATGATAATATGAATTGCAACACTAATTATAGCAATAACATAACCAGCAAAGGAGACTCTGAATAGCCTATAAGCTGTTTTTTTATTGTCTACACTATAGCCTACAGTTGAAACCACACAGTTCTCTGAAGACTTAACACTAATATAATGACATAATTAAATAATGAAGGGACAATTCATGATAACTGCTTTGACTGACAGTTATTGTATCAGAGGTAATAAAGAAAGAGAAACTAAGACGACGACAGCTTGAGTCATGCCCCTCTCCTTTGTCAGACAACTCTCCTGAACGTAACTCTAAACGAAGGCAGAGAGACGAGAGAGCGAGGATGTGTGTGTGTGTGTGTGTGTGTGTGTGTGTGTGTGTGTGTGTGTGTGTGTGTGTGCGTGTGTGTGTGTGTGTGTGTGTGTGTGTGTGTTTGAGTTCATTCTAACCGGCATCACGCCACAGCCACCCAAACACTGTCACTCATAGACGCATTCTCAACATGCCTGGATGGTTTTAAATTACCGTAGCATTTTCCCAGAGGTATTAGTGTTGATTTGTTTCTTTCTTTCTTTTAATTTGTTTAAACACACAGGCAAAATATATATGTCTAAGTTTCATGCTCAGTAGCACTTTCTCTGAGCCTGAGAAAAAGCCTGTCTGAGCATTATGTTTCTTTGAGGTCTGTGAGTGTGCGTGTGTGCGTGTGTCTGTGTACCGGTACGTGTGCATGTAGCCTAGGTGCGTGCATGTCCATATGCATGTACGGTACCAGTGTGTGTTTGTACTGTACTGTGTATGTGTTACTATACTTGTGATTGCGAAGACCAACTGACTCCATAAGTCTAGTAGAATTAGATAAATTGAGGTTATGAGGACCATTCGCGGTCCTCACAAGAATATTTTCTTTTATAGTTGAAAATGATTTGCAATTTTTCAATCAGAAACAAGATTGAGGGTTGGGGTTACGGTAAGGATTAGACATTCAGAGGTTAGGTTTCAGGGGTCCCTATTTCATACTAGTATCGCTATTTCCAGCTATGTTCAATGCTGTCCAATAATGTTGACGTCCTCACAAGTATAGTGAGTGTGTGTGTGTGTGTGTGTGTGTGTGTGTGTGTGTGTGTGTGTGTGTGTGTGTGTGTGTGTGTGTGTGTGTGTGTGTGTGTGTGTGTGTGCGTGCGTGCGTGCGTGTGTACTGTATGTGTGTGTACCTCCAGGTGTTTCAACTTGTGCATCACCTGGTGCGCCTGCTGTGTGAACACAGCTTTTGTTTCAGCCTATTAAGTAAATAGTGGTAATTAAAGGTCCCGGGCATTTAAAACACTGTGAACAGCCAGCAATTTGTTTGGAAGAGGAGCCAGGCCTGGCCCTCAGGCAAACAGCACAGCACACACAGGGACCCGCTGACTGTGTGTGTGTGTGTGTGTGTGTGTGTGTGTGTGCGTGCCTGTGTGTGTGTGTGTGTGTGTGTGTGTGTGTGTGTGTGTGTGTGTGTGTGTGTGTGTGTGTGTGTGTGTGTGTGTGTGTGTGTGTGTGTGTGTGTGTGTGTGTGTGTGTGTGTGCGTGTTCATGTGCGTGTGTGTGTGTGTGTATTTCTATACTTGTGGGGGCATTGTGAGGACCGTTCTCCTGGTAAACCATAACCATGCCAGGAGTTGATTTATGTTTTTTAGAGTTAGGCTTCACGTTGGGGTTAGGGTTAGATTACATTTAGAACTTAGGTTTAGGGGTTGGGGGTTATATTTAAATTCTTTACAGGGAATAACCCCCTTGAGATGAAACAATCTCATTTTTTAGGTGGTCTATATAGGTTAAAGTCTTCCCTATTTTATACTTTGTTGTGTGGCGATGTCACAAACCGAAAAAACAGCTCACGACGTTGAGCTTGTGTGTGTGCGTGCGCGCACGCACATGCATATGCATATTTGTAAGTCACTTTAGATAAGGATGTGAGCTGAATATAAATAAAGGTAAGAGGGCACAACAACATTGTGACAGCTAAAGAGAATGCAATAATTGCTTCCCGAGGTAACCAAGCCTTTGCTCCAGCAACAATGGGACGGTTGACACACACATGTTAAGAGGTAAACGACCTGCTTATGAGGGAACGTGGTGATTATATTAGAGTTGCACAGCCTCATTCCAAAGTGAGTTATATACAGCATTTGGATGGCAGCCCACGATTCTAATTAAAACATGCCACATTTACTCTTTAAAAGCCCGGTGCTGTTCTAAGGACAGGTTTGTCCTTTGAACGCCAGTGTCCTCGGATGACAAAAACGTTTCCCAGAATGGAGCCTCTCCTTGTTTAACCACTAAAACACTCTATTCTTACTAAAATTAATTAAAGTTACAACAGTATGTGGACCGTTTTTCCTACACTTTTTGTTCCCCCAAGAATAGGTATGCTGAAGTTCAAATCAACACATACTTTAAAAAAAAATAAAAAATCTTCAAATTAGAATTCATTGTGATGCGTTGTGTTTTGCGAGATTGTAGATCTATTTTCACTATTGGTTGTATAATGAAGTATAGGGCTTACGCCCTATACACTTAATCACTCACTTATATATTCAGTGATTTGTTCACACAGGAGCACTGAGGTCAACTTCAACTCAAACTCTGATTGAACAGTTTGACAGAGGGACACAGGCTGTGGGACTGGGACACACCTTCTGTTTGATGGCAAAAGCTTATACTGAACCTATTCAGATAAAATATGATATGGTCAGACTGACATAATATTACCTGCTGGAGACAGTATTCTGTTACTCAAGCGTTAACTTTGACAAACAATCTTTGAGCAGACAAGTAATAGCCAGTCTAGCTTTAAGCTAAACTTAGAGACAGTACCAATTATACCATGCATTATTTCTGTACTGCATAACCCTCTGTATAATATACTCTTCAAAGATAGTTCATTGTGATTGGCCTAGAGACATACAGAGCCGTGCTAATAATAACCACAATATGACGGGCAAAGAAAAGGAAAATAAATACTCCACCATTGATTGTTACTGAATGTTACTAAGCTCTCCTTCCATTCTGGCATCCACAGCATCAGCTGTGCTGGTGAAAAGTTTAGTGTTTCTATTGTGCTATTTATTCAGTTTGGAAAATAACAATCTCTACACTATATAGCTCATTAGCTCAGACCCCATGTATTTACAAGGAAAACAGAGATAAAACTCAAAAAGCTGAGGGCCAACTGCTCCCACAATATATGAATTACATTTTGATTATATGTTACAATTTGTTGGTAAGGGTTACATAAAAGCAATAAAACACAGGAGGTCATGCTGTGTGGTGGTTATTGGCATGCCGTTGTGCCTGTGCTGCAGCACTGGCGTGCCAATAACCACCATATCGTTGTTGTCGGGTGGAAATGTCCAAAAGCGTTCGTTTTGTATTCATGCGAGGCGTTGTGTGCTTGTAGATCAGCTATTTTCACAGTTTTGTGCTATAGTCTTATATGGTGAAGCAGGGCTTTACTTTATGAAAAAAAACGTACAAAACTTGGAGGTTTCTGCCTGACAGTGACGATATACTGTAGTGCTCCCTCGAGTGTCTTAATGCTTAACCACTCTAACCCTATATTTACTTAGTTGACCAGGGTTCTCCAGGACTATACTTGGTCCACTCCTTTATTCCCCTCTTCACCAACTATCTTAGCCAAAAAAATAAATAGCAGATTTGCTATTTTTGCTGAATGTTCACCACAGAATAAGGTTGTATGGTGTAAAATATTTCTAAAGAAATAATAGCGGGATGTGTTTCTCAGTCTCCTGAGAACAGTAGTTGTGTTGTACCGTTGCTACAAATAAAAGCAGTATCCAGTCCACAGAAATGCACGAATTGACTGGAAAGTGAGAGAATTCTTTCTAAAGTTGAGGTGCTAGATGGGGGAATACATGAGGGGGTCCATTAGATTCTACTTTTCACGTTCCCTCAACTGTACCTCCAATGCCTGTGTTGCACTCAAAGTCAATATCCTTGATCCGGAGTCATCTGTTGAGATCAACAGAGGATATAACCTCACTCTGAGTAAAACAGAACGGCCCAGATGGCAGTTTGGGAGACTCTGATCCCAAACCAGCTTCAATCAGCAGTCTCTGAGATGTAGAGTGCACAGTTCACACCTCAGAAGCAGGTTGAGGTCATGGATACACGCTACAGCCAAGTACAAAGAACCAGCAGGTCAACCCATGCTAAGAGCACTGGGTCTGAGAGGCTATTCAAGCTGCTTCGTTTGGTGTGGCGTATACGTGTAAAATAACAGATCTACAAGCTCAGAATGTGCCACAGAGCGATGCATAGTGAGCTTGTAGATCCGTTATTTTACACACGTGACTAACTATAAATCTGGCTTTACTGGAGGCCAGTGTGGCAATGGTGTGGCAAACGTATTGTCACTGCGTTCCGTATAGCCTATGCAAAATCATTCACATGACAACCTATGAAAAGCTGTGGCACATATCATATTATTACTGTTACTATTACTATTATTATCTATCTATAAATGCGAGAAGTCTCTGCGTGTGTGTGTGTCTGTAATCCGCGTATCTCGAGAACCGTTCGTCCCACCGGCTTCAGATTCGGCACGCGCGTTCCCCGCCGCGGCACGGAGTGCAGTGCCGGGTCTCGACCCGCCCGACGCGCGGTTTTCCCGAACCGGCGCGAAACGTTCGGAATCTCCTTATGCGGGGTTGATTGTTGACATCAGGCTGTTTCTGAGGAAATCGGCGAAAGCTCTGACTCATTGTGACATCACTTCATAAAAGGCTCTGACATCACGTACGCCACATGAGTCAACAAAAAATCTCTGTGAGTGTGTATGTATGTAGGTAATCCGCGTATCTCGAGAACCGTTCGTCCCACGGGCACGCGCGTTCTCCATATATGGGCATAAAATGAATGCCTCCATATGAGAACCGTTCGTCCCACGGGCACGCGCGTTCTCCATATATGGGCATAAAATGAATGCCCCCATATATGGGCATAAAATGGATAAAGGGACACAGACAGACAGATTCAGAGATCTCCATATATGGGCGTGAAATGGACGCAAATAGACAGATATCTCCATATATGGGCATATATGGGCATAAAATGGACCCAGAACTATATGGACGCAAATGGCATATATGGGCATAAAATTTACGCAGAATCACAAAGATCTCCATATACGGGCATAAAGGGACACAGACAGACACACAGACAGACGGATACAGAGATCTCCATAAATGGGCATAAAATGGACGCAAATGGCATATATGGGCATAAAATTAATCACGTACGCCACATGAGTCAACAAAAAATCTCTGTGAGTGTGTATGTATGTAGGTAATCCGCGTATCTCGAGAACCGTTCGTCCCACGGGCACGCGCGTTCTCCATATATGGGCATAAAATGAATGCCCCCATATGAGAACCGTTCGTCCCACGGGCACGCGCGTTCTCCATATATGGGCATAAAATGAATGCCCCCATATATGGGCATAAAATGGATAAAGGGACACAGACAGACAGATTCAGAGATCTCCATATATGGGCGTGAAATGGACGCAAATAGACAGATATCTCCATATATGGGCATATATGGGCATAAAATGGACCCAGAACTATATGGACGCAAATGGCATATATGGGCATAAAATTTACGCAGAATCACAAAGATCTCCATATACGGGCATAAAGGGACACAGACAGACACACAGACAGACGGATACAGAGATCTCCATAAATGGGCATAAAATGGACGCAAATGGCATATATGGGCATAAAATTTACGCAGAATCACAAAGATCTCCATATACGGGCATAAAGGGACACAGACAGACAGATTCAGAGATCTCCATATATGGGCGTGAAATGGACGCAAATAGACAGATATCTCCATATATGGGCATATATGGGCATAAAATGGACCCAGAACTATATCTGCAGTGATCTCCATATATGGACATAAAATGGACGCTGACAGACAGACAGATAACAGATATCTCCATATATGGGCATAAATGGACACAGGCAAACAGATGGTCAAAACGGGTCCTATGACAACAGGTATAATGGGGTTTGCATTAAAGGGCGGGGCATTCATTCCCTATTTACATTGTTCCGAGTTGGCCAGGTCGCCGACTAGACGCTGGGCCGCCCGAAGGGCGGCCCAGCTTCTAGTTAGTTAAATGATTATTTGACATGTAGCAGCCTAGAATCAGACAAATCCGACGGTGCAAAAATAAATGTGCCCAACGCGAGGCTAACATTGTAGAGACAGGAAACAGAGAGAGACTAGGGCAGTGGTTCTCAACCTTTTCAGGCCGCGACCCCAAAAATAATCATATTTTAACTGGGGACCCCACACTGGGGACCCACCACCCTGACGAGCACAAAATTTAATGTCTCAGACATTACATTTTGGGAAAATAGCAGATCTACATGCTCACAACGCCTCGCGTTGCGAGGCGTTGAGAGCATGTAGATCGGCTATTTTCACAATTTCTGCCTCTAATATTTGACAGTTTGGCCAATGTTTAATTTGTCATTTTAGAGGTATTGAAAAAGTCCTTAAATTGTCACTTTAGAAATGTGCAGATACCCTCTATACACTTAAACTTTATGTTAGTTTATCTACTTTTGAGGGAGAAAACAATGTTTCACATCAAGTTAATCACCTGGGTACCCCCCAAAATAATTTGGGAACCCCCCTGGGGGTCCCGACCCACAGGTTGAGAACCACTGGACTAGGGGAGTGACATGCAGGAAACGGTCCAGTCGACCACTCCAGGTATCTAACTGAGGACCCTCTGTCAGTCATTAGAGTCCACGTGGTAGTCCATATTTGATTCATACAAATTAAAGTACACTACAGCACCTTTTTTTTCAACAGAATTAGAACTTTGCCATGAGATCAGATCCACATACAGCACAGATACACACACAAGTACATACCCTAAACACATGCAAAAGTGTGCGTGCATGCACAAAGAAGTGCATGCGCTCACACACGGATATGTACACACGGACACGCGCACGCGCGCACACACACACACGCACACACACACACACACACACACACACACACACACGGAAGGACTAGGAGGGCTACAGATGGTGTGCCCTTGGCCCCATGGCAGGGGCTCTGAGTGAGCTAGATTTGAGTCCCTATCTGGAAGCTGCCTGGGCACACAGGGCTGGGGAGGGGGTGTGTGTGTGGGGTGGGGGGGGGGGGGTCTTAGAAGACAAGGAGCAGCGGAAGCAGAGGATGAGAGGAAGATGAGGGAAAAGGAGGCGTCTTGTAGCTCCCCTCTCCCAGCAGGAGGGGCGCGGGGGGGGGGGGGGGGGCTGAACAACAGCTGAACAACTTTTGACTACAACACAGCAACATGTCACCGTCTGTCCGTCCACTCGGGCCCTCTTTCACCAGACACACACCCAAATCATGAACACACCTACCCAACATGTACCCGTTCCCACTCAAACCAACATACACACACACGCGCGTGTGTGTGATGTTTGGGTTGGAGTGTGTGCGGCAGAGTGTGCACAAACACACACACGCTCTAACCCCCCCCCCCCCCACCCCACACACGCAAACACGCAAAGCCCAGGAGCCCCAGCAGCCACTTCAGCCTTAATTCCGGCTGACTTCCGCTGTCCGCCTGGCAGGAGACTGGGAGGGAGAGGACAACAGGCTGTGAATACGGGAAGAGACAGAAAATCATTGAGAACGTTGCCCTTATGAATGTTTGATGAGAGAGAGAGAGAGAGGGGGGGTTGGCGGGGGAAACTCTGCCTCTGGTTAAATCAGAGTATAGCGTGTGTGCGTGTGTGCGTGTGTGTGTGCGTGTGTGTGTGTGTGTGTGTGTGTGTGTGTGTGTGTGTGTGTGACTGCCAACAGAGGTTGAGATAAACAGGCTTTGGACCGGGCCCAGACAGATTACAAAGTCGCGGACTCTGGGAATATTTGTCCCTGCAATTAGTAACCTGTCCTCTCCGCTCATGTTGCAGGTGAATGCTATTCCTCCGGAGCAGCTAAGCTATAGCCAGGGATGCTAAGCTACCTAGCTAAGAGCCTGTAGGTGTAGCGAGTCGTTTCCAGACGGCGTCCGTGGCCAAAATACACATTCATTTGGGGGTCCTTGACATGAAAAACTTTTTGAGAAACACTAGATATCCATCCATCATTCATGTATTTTGCTATGTTGATGAATTGAATACATAGGACCACAATGGAAACTAGTTCCCAGGACTTTTTTTTGTGTTGTCCTTTTAAGTAAATAAAAGAAGGATTCACTCAATCAATCAAGATCTACAAGAGCTATACAGCTATAGATCGGCTATAGCCCCCCACCCCCGGAATTAAGTACGAAAAAACATACTTTAAGTACTAAAAGTAAAACTACTCGTTATGTAGAATGTCTCATTTCAAGTTTTCAAATAAAAATAAAATAAATAAAAATAATTTGATCTACAAGCTCACAATGCGTTTGCAATGTGAGTTTGTAGATCAGCTATTTCACATTTTCAAATGGCCAAAATGTATATAGAGCCGAAGTGGTTAATGTATGTTTTGTAATCAAAATCTAAATCTTCAAAGTAACTAGTACCTACTGTAAAGTGTTCAAATAAATATAGTGGAGTAAAAGTACAATATTTGGATCCAAGATGTAGTGGAGTAGAAGTAGAAGTATTGGAAATTGGAAGTACTCAAGTAGAGTTCAAATACCTCAAAAGTGTACTTAAAGTACAGTACTTAAAGTACATTACTTAAAGTACATGTACTTAAGTAAACATAGTTAGTTACTTTCCACCAGTGCAGGTAGCTGCCATGTGGTGTGTTGTGGCTGCTGCAGGTGGTTAACACGGTGCATTTCTCATTTCTCTAGAAACCCAAATTTGCATGCAGCTCCTCTTGGCCCAGTGCCATGACAAAGAACAAATACGGATTATTGTTCAGGCAGAAAAACAAACAATAATGGCCTAGCTGGCGCTGAGTATCTACCCTGTGGTTTTTCTTTTTAATTAACAGTGATAAAGTATGTTACAACGGCTTGTAAGGACATAACAGCACCACTATGCAGGCGTGGGAAGTCGTTGCAACATCCCACACCCTCTCTGTTTTACCTTCACACACCTGTTCTCAAGTTCGGAAATATCACAAAACGCTTGAGGTGACTGAGCGCCGGTTGATTTAATTAAAATGTACAGGACATGTTACGACAACATACCTCCTCCCTTGGCTTCTTTGGAACAATTCTTTTTTTTTTCTTTCCTAAATAGATAAGCAAAGCGTACACGTGTGCCAAACTTCTTTCTCAACATGGTTATGTTACAGAACAAGCAGAGCAGCATAGTAGTGGAGGTATCTCTTGTGCCACATGACTGCTCAGAACTCTGTGAGTCAGTGAGGACGCCTTTGACCTGGTTTAGCGTGTCACCCTGGCTTGGACTTGATCTGAGGATGGGTCCATGCCTCAGATTTTGATACCACCCCCCTCCCCCTGGCATTCATTTTTGTCAGACTGAACTAAATACATGCATTTAATTTTGGTAAATGTAGACTAGTATATGCTTGATGTTTATGTTTGATAATATCGACCACGTTAACCCCATGTGTCCTTATTTGGGGATTTTTTTATTATTATATATAGCGGATCTACAAGCTCACAGCACGTTTTGAGCCAGAGGATTGGCTATTTTAGCTATTTCTCATAACAAAGAAGTATAGGGCTTAACCAATTAGGCCATCGCTACACGGAGCTGGATATTTCTGAAGCTAGACATTTTTTTGAGCTGTTGGGGCTTGCAGCCACATGAAGCTGGATATTTCGGACGCGAAGTTGGATATTTTTTAAACCGGATGAATAAGTGAAGACATTGAAAAATATCCGATTCACTGGATCCGTGTAGACAGGGAACCCGGATATCTCTGAAGACTTTACTGTGTGTGTGCTTGTTAGACCTAGATATCTTTGTCGTGTGGACCTATAGATATTTTTCTATGTGGATATCTGAAAAACCAGGATATATGAAATATCCAGCTCCGTGTAGCCATGCCTTTTCCGTTTTCTGTTATTGTCCGTTATAAGCTTTTCCCACAATACAGATGCTGGGGTTTGAGAGGTTAAGAAAATGCCTGCCTCTGTTTTGCCTTTTTTTTTTTTTTTTTTTTTTTTTTTACAAATGGAGTCCTGCGCATACTGAAGGTATCTGTACTGCCACCTGTGACAGGCCAGAAGCGCGAGTCATTCAGGAAGCCATGGCTCTCTCTCGTTAAAGAGTGTCACCCACTACACTCCCCCGAACCATCGCTCCCTGCCATCTTCCTGCCAGTGGAGCCACAGCCGAGCGCTCCAGTCCACCGACACTCCAGATCAACCCGAAGGGGGCTCTGTGTGGTGGTGGGGGGATACGAGGCATCTCTGAAGCTGATCAAGAGTTGCCTTGACTCACATCCGCGTCTGTCAGGTTCACACTTTACCCTTCTTCTTCCTCCTCCCAAAAAAAAACACACACACACACACACACACACACACACACACACACACACACACACACACACACACACACACACACACACACACACACACACACACACACACACACACACACACACACACACACACACACACGCGCGCTGATCGCATGTAGCGACATGCAAAAGGATTAATATCGTCTTTCTCGGGTGAAAACCCTGTATGTCTAAAAACGTTCGTTTAGCATTTATCATTTTAAAAATGATTAAAACTAGTGAAAACAGCCGATCTACAAGCACACAACGCCTCGCACCGCGAGGCGTTGTGTGCTTGTAGATCTGCTGTCTTCACTACTTTTGTGCGACAGCCTTGTATGATGAAGCAGGGCTTTACTTTGCGAAAGAACGTACAAATTTGAAACTTGGGAGATACGAGGTTTCCAGCCGACAACGACGATACACTGTTTGAATCGGTATCACTTTGAGCCCTGAATTAGCATAGACGTGCTTCTCTTTCTTGAGAGAGTTGGTGTCGGGTTAAGCGGGCCCGGGGATTGATTGATGCCTCGCAGTGTCTTTTCTCACAGCTTGTAACACCTGTCACATTGCATGAAGCGTTGAGGGCTAACTAGCGTTGTTACTTACGCTTTTCCTGCAGCCTCGGGGTAAGATAATGGGGGCACCGTGCCAAAGTCTCAGGTTTGTGGGCTCCCACAGGTACACAGGTACCGTGCTCGAGTCGAACAGTGCCCCCTGATGTCTCGTACGTGTCTTGCACCGAGCGGGTACAACAACGGAGCAATTTGGTGGGGTTGAGGGGCGAGGGAAGGGAATGTCAACAAAACAGCATCGCTTGACAACATCATATGGAGCCTTCATCGACCCGTACACGCACACGCGCACGCACACACACACGCACACACACACACACACACACACACACACACACACACACACACACGCACACGCAAAAGCTGTTTATGTGCTGAGGGAGGTGAGAGGAGCGCTATTTACCAGAGCAGCTAACCTGTGGTCTTATCAGCGGGACAAATCAATAGCACTGTCTGAGAGGCCGGCGGAGTGTGCTTGGAGGGGAGCTCCGGGGGTTACCCCAGGCCCCCTGCCCCTCGGGCCCCTCCTGGGGGGTACCTGCCTGTCTCCCCCCCACCTACCCCCCATCTCTTCTGCCTCGGTGCTCCCTTCTTGCCCTTACACACACATACACACGAGCGCACGCACACATGCACACACACAAACATGCACACAACACACACTCCATAAATAGCCATTCTCTAATGCTCCAGAGTGGCGCTTCTCAGCAAGGGCCACGGACCCCAGTTTGAAAAAGATTCTGTGCCAGGGACCCCCATAAGATAAGGTTTGTCAAATTTTTCTAACTGTTCCTCATTTTGCTGGGGACCCCCTGGAATCCCCTCAAGAACCCCTGGGGGTCTCCGGACCCCAAATTGAGAAGCTGTCCTCCAGATAATCTGTGCCAGTGGTTCTCAAAGTGGGGTCCGGGGACCCCCAGGGGTCCTTGATGGGGTTCCAGGGGGTGCCCAGCTAAATGAGTTAATATAGCATCAAAATCACTTTAACCACTTCTTTAACCCTATATAGAGAGACAGGAGATCTCACATTGTAATAAATGTCTACAGGTGCACACGCATCAAATCACACATGTGAAGAGACACACAGCATCAAGGCACACGCACACAGTTGTATGCATACACTGTGGGTTGGAACACAGGTAGGCACACACACACACGCACACACGCGCACGCACGCACGCACGCACGCACGCACGCACGCACGCACGCACGCACGCACGCACACGCACACACACACACAGAAAAACAACAAGTCCCTTGACAACCCCACAGTACATACAACACAAGCACTAGATGATGTACAAATGGTTTCTCTGTGTATCTGGTCTCGTCACAAAAGGAGTGGGGGGGGAGGCAGAGCAGAGTCCAACCTCACACACACACACACACACACACACACACACACACACACACACACACACACACACACACACACACACACACACACACACACACACACACACACACACACACACACACACACACACACACACACACACGGCTATCGGCTATTTTCACAATTTCTGCCTCTAATATCTGCCAATTTGGCCAATGTTTAATTTGTCATTTTAGACGTATTAAAAAGTCCTTAAATTGCCACTTTAGAAATGTGCGGATACCTTCTATACACTTAAAACTTTATGTTGGTTTGTTTACTGTTGAGTGAGAAAACGATGTTGCACATTAAGTTAATCATATGGGGACCCCCAACCCAAAGGTTGAGAACCACTGGGTTGGGGGACAGGGCGGGTGACAGGGGTACGTTGGGGGACAGGGGGAGTTCAGGGCTCCTGTACATTGTGTACAATGCACTTGTCTGGCAGCTGCTCTCCTGCTCTGACATGTGAAGCCAGGGGGACCTGGTTGAAGCAGCAGATGCTCATGGACGTACAGAGGAAACGAACAGAGGAAGAAATAAAATAATGAAGAACAAGACGACGTGCGTGTGAGTGAAGACGTGTGCTCACTGCGGCATGCACGCTCTTGCACTCGGAAGCGGGGATCTGCGCGGGACGACGTGAACGCTCACACAGATGCGCGCACTGAGCTGATCACTCACTGGACGCAAGCACGCATGCACTCGCACGGGCCACACATCTACCATGGCCCGTGGGCTTCCTCTGCCCCCGAGGACTGGTACAAGCTGTCCCCACTTCCTCTCACGCTAACAACACAAGCCCACCAACCCAAGCCCCGCCGCTGACCTACATACACATCACAGCATCCAGGGACGTCCCCCCCGCCCCACCCCGTCGCCCCACCCCACCTTCACTACCAGCCCCCCTATATGAGGATGAGGGGATAGAGAGAGAGAGAGAGAGAGAGAGAGAGAGAGAGAGAGAGAGAGAGAGAGAACGGTAAACATAGAAGAGAGAAAGAGGGGAGAGAGAGCAAAGCTCAGAGGAGGAGATATGTAACATCTCCGGGTGGAGAGGAGCAGGGTTTCCGCAGAGGACCGCGGGCAGCATTATGGAAATGAGTGGCTGGCAGCTTCCTGGGCTTCACTGTAAACAGGATCTTGGTAAGGCATATAGCCCCCAGTGTGGCCCACGGAGCCCTCTCTTCTCCTCTCCTCTCCTCTCCTCCTCCTCTCCTCTTCTTCTCCTCCTCTGAGCCACGTGGCACCACTCCCACTCTCTCTCTCTCTCTCTCTTTCTCGTTCCCTCGTTCCAACCTGCCCAGCCTCCGCCGCTATTTAGTAATTCATGAAGGAGGGGAGGGTAGAGACGGAAGCGGCATGCTCTCACATCCTGACACCAAATACATGACATGTTCCACATGTCTTCACCACCAAACTACAAAGAGCCCTTTTGTCTGCATGGGAAAAAAGAGAGACGTTAAAAAAGTAGTTGTGTGTGGGGGGGGGGGGGGGGGGGGGCTCTCTTGCATCACTTTATGAACTGAACATGAACCACGTGGAGAAGCAGTGTCTCGTCTTGTTGTTGCCGCTAATCGTTCAGCTCGACGACTAATTAAATTGTTAAATTTATGAAGATGCCTCCTTTTCCTGGCAGCGCGGCCTGCTGACGGTGCCAGCAGGGTGCAGGCGGGGATGCCTTTGCCAAGGAGAGTTGAGGGGGAGAAAGAGAAAGCGAGCCAACATGCTTAAAGCCAGGAGCTAAGTGACCCTTGGATTGCGAGACAGAGCAGGGCCCAGATCGATGCACTCAGAAGCCTTGTTCTAATATCGATATGGGCCCTCGGGCCCGGGGCTTGGGCCCCCTGTGCACGCTACTTCAGTGGTGTTCAAAGCAGGAGTTCCAATGGAGATCCTTTGCAGATGTTCTCCTCACGATCCTTCCGCTCTGACCTCATTCCACTTTGGATTCATCCCTCGTGTTGTACACATCGCCAAGTTTGCTCATACGCGCGCAGCCGCGCATGCGCCTCAATGTGTGCATGTATTGTTTGTGTATTAGGGATGGGCATTTGTAAACTTTTAACCTATGGAATGTGGGCGGTTAACCGTCTGTGATCTCATATCAATCAATAAAGTTGCAGTCCTATGTGTGGGCAGATCAAATAGGGCCTAAAACATGTATTGTAACATAACTTATGTCTATAGCTCATTCTGTACAGCTCTTTTCTTCTCCTCTAATGATCTTTCCTTTTATATTTTAGGTATTTAGATATTGTATGATGAACAATTATAGATTACTTTTGTGTGTGTGGAGTTTGCATGTTCTCTCCGTGTCTCCTAGGGTAGGTACCCTCACAAAAAACATGCAGTAATCCTGGTCTCTATACTGCCTCCCTCCCCCTAGTCAGCCGGGGAGCCTGATGGAGGGGAAAGGAACTGGTCGGATTAAAATGTTCCTTCAACGCGCTAGGTCCTACAGGGGAAACTCCCCTGTCAGGTGAAAAGAAGCGGCTTGGACTCCCCGTGCATTGAAGGAAGCATGAGCTCAGTCCGTTGCTCTCCCCAGGTTGGCAGAGTGAGAGTAGCGCCCAGGATTACAGCTTAGGCATTGGCACTGGGTGAAAAAAATAATTTAGGTTATTTAGTCCTAAGTGGTAGTGACACACTATTCAGTTAGCCGTCCCATCCCTATTGTGTATCTGATGTGTGTGCACGAATGTGTGTGTGTGTGTGTGTGTGTGTGTGTCCGTCCAGATGTATCGTTTTGGGACCCGTGTACTTGTGCATACTTGTCCGCTCTATTGCATCTCCACAGTAGTTTGGCGCGGGACTCGCTCTCTGTCTCGTTTGTCTTCCAAACAACACAGAGCTTGGCACAATTAGGCAACAGAATTATCTCCGCCGTGCTTGCGAGACAGCGCGCGCCGGCGTAATGCGAGACCTAACACAAAAGTAAACAACTTCATCTTGTGTCAGAAAACTACGCGTCGCCGCGGCCGTGCGCAAAGCTGCCCATTGGCGCAGAAGCATCGGGCTGGAAGGGAGCAGCGAATTATTAACACAAGATTTCAGGGGAAGGAGGAAGGGGAGAGAGAAAGAAAGGAAGGAAGGGGTAAAATAGAGGGAAAGAAACAGGTGGGAAGAGAGAAGGGAAAAGAAAGAAAGAAAAGAAAGAAAGAAAGAAAGAAAGAAAGAAAGAAGCAGAGAAAGAGAGAGAGAAAGTATCTCCTCCGCTCCCCTTCAAACAAACCCTTCCATTGGGACCTCATTGTTTGGACTGAGGCATCATGGGTAGCCTTATTTACAGATTTTAATTGCTCTGTTGATCTGAGGGTAAGACAGCTCAGTCGTAATCAGCCCACAATAGAATTGTTAGTCTTTCTGACAATTGTAATAAAATGCTCTACAGCATCCGGCGGGGGATGAGAGAGAGAGAGAGAGAGAGAGAGGGGTATGGAAAGAAGAGAAAATATTTTGGATGCAAATTACTGTAATGTTGCTCCTGTTTTTTGCTTTTTTTCCTTCTTCTTTCTGGGAGAAAGAGGAACTAATCCAAACGGGCGCGAAAGAGGGATGAGGAGGACTGGGGGAGGAGGGGGGAGGGGGGGGCATCGCATCCCACCCCAAAGTGACAACCATGAGGGGCTAACCGTTTGCCAGCCTCCAGAGCGGAACCACAGAGGAGACACGACTGTAGCCCCCCACACACACACACACACACACACACACACACACACACACACACACACACACACACACACACACACACACACACACACACACACACACACACACACACACACACACACACACACAGATATTGTCACTGCCGGGCAGAAACCTTGTATCTCCAAGTTTCAAATGTGTATGTTCTTTCGTAAATGAAAACCCTACTTCATCAAAAAAAAGGGCTGTGCAAAAGTAGTGAAAATAGCAGATCTACAAGCACACGATGCGAGGCGTTGGCGTTGCATCGCGAGGCGGTGTGTGCTTGTAGATCTGCTATTTTCACTACTTAAAAAAAAGGGAAAAAAAAGAAAAAATAATTATGTAAACCATTTTTCACCCAGTGCCAATTATCTAATGTAATCCTGGGCGCTACACTCCCTCTGCCAACCTGGGGAGAGCAACGGACTGACCTCATGCTTCCTTCTATGCATGAGGAGTCCAAGTTGCTTCTTTTCACCTGACAGGGGAGAGATTCCCCGGCTGGATGTAGCGCATGAAAGGAACATGTTATTCCAACCAGTTCCTTTCCCCTCCATCAGGCGCCACGGTTGGCCAGGGGGAGGCAGTATACAAGACAAGGATTACTGCATGTTTTTGTGAGGGTACCTACCCTAGGTAGACACAGGGAGAACATGCAAACTCCACACAGAAAGGCCCTTTTGCCGATTTTCACTACATTTGATGGGCTATTTTTTTACCTTTTTAAATAGTTAAAAAATAAATAAAAGAAGGAAGGTTTTGGACATACAAGGTTTCCACCCGACAAGGAGGATATCGTTGTCGGGTGAAAACCTTGTCCAAAGCCGTTCGTTTTTGCATTTATAATTTTAAAAATGATTTAAACTAAACCCCACACACACACCTCGCACCGCGAGGCGTTGTGTGCTTGTAGATCGACTGTTTTCACTACTTTTGTGCGACGGCCTTGTGTGATGAAGCAGGGCTTTACTTTGCGAAAGAAACTTGGAGATACGAGGTTATCACCCGACAATGACAATATGCAGGTTGCATGGGAAGAGGGAGAGGGGTACTGTAGGTCACCTAGTTTGCAGATTAACGTCTACAGACAGGGCTGACTGTCACCTGCATACTGCAGCTGTCCTCAGTAAGAAATGAACAGGAGCTGCAGCCCTGGGGTAACACGCCGTGGCACTGCATTAAGACAGCCGATTAAGACAGCCTTCCAAGCATGTGTACCGCCTTGTAAATCAAAGAGACATCGATGCACAGCGTATAAGCCAAGAGCCAAGACACACGTCACACGCACGCATGCGCGCACACAAGTTACCAAGCAAAGATCTCTCACTGTGCAGTGTTAATTTTTTCAGCAATTTTTGATTTAGTCTTAGTCTTAGTCTTTTGAATAACACACCATTTAGTCTTAGTCCTGTCTTAGTCTTCTGAAATAATTTTTGTCTGGTCTAGTCTTAGTAGACTAAATATCAAAACATTTTAGTCTTAGTCTTAGTCTTTTGGTATTAGTCTTAGACTTTTAGTCTTTGTCTTTTAGGATAGGTTTTTTAGCCTAATATAACCACATAATTATGAACAAGTCATTGTCTTCTACTGCCTGTTACTTGGTCAAAATAAACCATAAATGAAATGTGTATTTGCCTTTAATTTCATTGCAGTTACATGCCAGTGTCATTTTTTACAGCTATTAGTCTTAGACTTAGATTTAGTCTTAGTCTTAGTCTTTTGAATAACACAAATAACAGTCTTAGTCTTAGTCTTAGTCTTTTGGGACTGTTTTAGTCTAGTTTTAGTCTATCGACAAAATATCAAAATCTTGTAGTCTTTTAGTCTTAGTCTTAGTCGACAAAATTAACACTGTCACTGTGTTACTGACATTTTAATAACAAATAAAGAGAGAATTGGCAAAACATTATAAAAAGAAACTAACTACACACACACAATTTTATAAAGGATCTATACGTAACCAAAAGCTCAATTCAAGAGCGCTTTAATCACTTATACCTCTTAAAGGGGAAAACCACCCATTTTCAATATTGAACTATGTCATTAACTCATTTAATGCCAGCCTATCACCACTAGAGGGCGCCCAGTGACCAGAGAATAATAGAGATATGCTGGTAATGCATGCCCAAGCCCTGGAGCCATGACTTGCCAGAACACTTTCCTTTGTGCATGTACAGGAAGAGGATGAAGTTAGCTTGAAGTTAGCTATTGGCTACCAAGCATTTTAGATTTAGATTTTCGTCAACTTAGCAATGATTAAACCTTGCACACCTCATGCATGGGAGAAAAAACAGAGAAAATGAGCTCTAAAGATCCTGGATTGCATTGGAGTGGATGGTAAATATCAGCAAACATCGGCAAATATCGTCCTCTGTAAACAGAGGACAAAAAATTTTTTTTTTTGAAAAAACATTTTTTTTTTTTCAAATTATTATATTTTTTTTTATTAAAAAGCCGAACTAGTTCGGGATTGGCACTCTGGGATGTGATAATAAAGCCGAACTAGTTCGGGATAGGCACTCAATGAGTTAATATACCTTTGGAGAAGTTGTGTGGAAATAAAAAAAAAGTTCTCCCCTTCTGTGTTTCCTAGAACTGGAGGATTGATTTTGGGGTTTGTATTGTAAATCACACAGTGATGACATCACACTGGTGTGATTTACAATACACAACTCCTCTAAAGTATGTTAATGTTCAATATTGAAAATGGGTGGATTTCCCCTTTAACTTGGTTGACTGGAGTTCCTCAGGGCTCTATACCACCAGTGACCTCTCTGTTTTCACTCTACATTAAATATCTTCACAGAAAACAATGCTTGTGGATCTGCTATTTTCCTGCTAATGTTTCCCTCACAATACGGATGCCGGGGTTTAAGTGGTTTAAGCCCTTTGCACACAGGCGCGTTTATCCGTACGGATAAAACGGACAATTTCACTTTTTAAAAAGAAAACAATGATTCTCTACGACCTCATGCACACCGGATCCGAATTGGCCGTGCGACGAGTGGCTGCGGCCGTGCACTTTTTTCTCGATCGAACCCAGTTCGATTCGTGCGTCTTGTCGCATGCGGTAAAAAACTCATCACTCCTTTTATGACTCCTTTTGGGATCCGCAGCGCCGATTCCGCACAGCCTTGCACACCAAATCCAATGCGTTTTATTCATACAGCAAACGGAAGAAACGCAACCGTCCTGTGTGCAAAGGGCTTTACTCTTTTGCCGCCGAACGAACGCTCGATTCTTTTTTAACGCGGCAATGCCGCCATACCGAGCCTGTCTGAGCAGACGAGGGGTGGCGCAGCTCCAGTAACGATAGTCTCAAATCTTGACCACACATAAACAACAGTGGCGCGGGATCACTTTTCTGGTCGTTTTCTCTGCCCGGATCTAGTTTCTCCATTTCTACAACTGGTGCAACCAAGGGACAAACTTCAGCCTTGTTCATTGGAACGGCATCGATGAGAGATACGCCTGTATTTTACAAAAGATTGCAGTTGGAAATACTGGATGGATATTTTTTCTATAAAATCGCAAAGGTAAGCTACTTTGATGGCCCTGCGGCAGTAAAAGAGTTAATATACAACCGAACAAGATCTCTCTAAACAGACAGATAGATCCAAACCTTTCTTCTCTTCATTGTTTTTTGTATAAGTAGCTTTCTATTCAACAGGCCTGTAATCCTTCATACCCCCACCCCCAAAAAAGGAGATCTAAATGCTCACAACCTGTTACGGATGTGACGCGCTTGAGCTTATAGATTGTCTTATTTACCACATGCGCGACACTGTAGTACGACAAAGTATAAAGCACTTTAAGCGCATCAAACTCAATCTTATTATTATGCCTGCTGATGAAGGTAATACAAACACCCCCTGCGCTTCAAAGGTCTATGAAAAATTAAACAGCCAATCAGGTGGCAATTATTCTCCATAATCTCCTGCAGGCAGCCAATGGGGAAGTGCCTCCGGTGTGGTGGCGGGCCTGGGAGGGATTCAGCGCCTTCGGGTTCGCCGCTCGTTCCACAATCCAAACACTTGCTTTGCATTCTGCTCAGCACAGGCTAAAAGAAAAAGTGCGCAGGCAAACTTTCTAAACTGCTTTACTTTTGCACTTTGGCGAAAAACGTGTGGGGCCTCCGGAGTATGGATGAATTAAAGGTAGATGAGTTCCATTGGTCTTTGTCTCTCCTCCTGGGTTATTGATTGGCTAACGGCATTCTACTGGACACTCAGAGACACCCGGGTTATGTTTCCTGGGCTGATCAATGGCTCATTTAGAGTAACATCGTTACGGAGGGACTCAGAGCGGTCCGTAGGAGACAGGTGAGGCTCTGCAGAGGTACTGTACAGAGGGGATCGTTTTGTGGGTGGTTCGACGCCAGTCAAACCACAAACACTGTTCCAATTCAACAAAGTAGTGTACAAAGTAAAACAACACATTCGGGGGTATTACTGCACTGTACTGTGATGGTTATAACAGTTATCGGTTATGCGTCAATAATAAAGTGATAAGTAATCATATTTGGTCATCAGCAGTCAAATGCTTTGTCCCTGCCTGGCAGTCTATCCCTGTATGTCTCTTGTCCCTGCCTGGTGGTCTGTCCTACGGTTGGCATTCTGTATAGGATTACTGTTTATATATACGATTTCTATATATGTATATATATTATTTTTTCCTACATATATAATTTTGGCCTTATAGTGGTTCTCAAAGTGAGGTACAGGGACTCTCTGGGTTACTTGGGGGGGATGGGGGGAATCCTTACAGGTCTGTAACTCTGAAAGTGTAGAAACGGAACCAAATGGACCCTTACAGTGTGCATTTGGTTCCATTACTCTCAGAGGTATGGTGGTCCTTGAAATCATAATTTTGAGAACCTCTGGTATCGGTTCCGGAAACGATTCCAGTTCCTCAATTTGGTTGTTCCAGTTCCGGGTTAGGGTTAGGTCAGTCTGTCCCTGCCTGGGTCAGTCTGTCCCTGCCTGTGTCAGTCTGTCCCTGCCTGTGTCAGTCTGTCCCTGCCTGTGTCAGTCTGTCCCTGCCTGGGTCAGTCTGTCCCTGCCTGGGTCAGTCTGTCCCTAACCTGCGGTCAGTCCCATGGCCTCAGACAGCCGCTCCCCTCCCTGCATGCTCCGTGCGATCGATGACCACTTGGAGACGGTCAATGCCAATGATTCTCCCCTGTTCTTAATTAGAGAAACACATCAGATACAAATGACATCTCAGATCAATCGACAAGCGCCAAACAGGGAGACCACAGGGCACAACACACACACACACACAACTCTCATCCTTCTCTCTTTCTCCATTGTTTATTCTCTCTCTCTCTCTCTCTCTCTCTCTCTCTCTTTCATCCCTTTCTTTTTTTGGCAGGGGGGGTGGGCAACACTGATTTCCGCCATTTTCTTTTCCCCCTTCTCCTCCGGGCTATGGCGGTGGTTGGATGGATGGAGTGCGGTGCGTTACGGCAGGAACGACTTGACAGGCTCTTTAGCTGCATGGCTGACTGTATAACTAGCGCTACTTAGTATGGTGTGTGAGGAAACATATGCACAGCTCTCACACACACGCACGCACGCACGCACGCACGCACGCACGCACGCACGCGCACGCACACACACACACACACATGCACTCAAATACACACGTTTTAATGGCACCTCACTGCCTCACTGGTATACGTGCTAGTTGAAACACGTGTACAGGGACACACACACGCAGGAAATAACATACATGAACAGACATTGTTGTGCGCACCCATAAACGCACAAGTGCACGCACACGCACACGCACAGACACACACACACACACACACAGGCGCACGCGGGCCAGTGGGGGGAGTCAATAGTGCTGATTTTCCTTGTCAGCTCCTGGGCAGGCACTGGTTTAAAGAGACATCAATCTGTGATGTCAGCACTTACCTAATGAACCCCTCAGATCGATGGGAGCACTGGTCCAGTACACCCAGCCTGCCCGTAGCTACAGCCTGCCTGCCTGCCTGCCTGCCTGCCTGCCTGCTGGGCTTGCTTTTATGCACGCCCTGCCTCTCCGCTGGGACCAACGCAGGCCTCAACTAAGACAACTAATGCTTAATTTATAGTCCGTCGTATGTGGCGGTGTTGCGGTGTCCGGAAATAGCCGATCTACAAGCTCACAACATTGTAGTTTGCCTATCTTTGGTGCGTTCTGCCGCTGTGCAACATCAACAACAACATATAAAT
>NC_137816.1:22033907-22068907 GCF_963921795.1 Nannobrachium achirus | reverse complement strand
AATAATAATCAAAATCTACAAAACTTTCAAAGAATTGCAGGCGAGTAAAAGTATTTGCCTCTGATATGTCGTAACATTATTTCACATGGGAAATACTCAATAGTAAAGTTACCTCAAAATTGTACTTAAGTACAGCACTTGAATAAATGTACCACTTAGCTACTTTACACCACTCTGCCCACCTCCCACCACCTCTCTGCCCTCAGGATGAGTGTTCTTGAGTTGAGACCACCTCTGTCCCTCCCCTTCTACTCTTCATCTTCTCTCCTCTGCTCCCCGCGGACCTCCCACTGCGGGCGAGGAGGGCGACCGGATCGATAAGTCCAGATGCTGCCATCTCCTCTCACTCATTATCACTGATGAATAATGGAGGATCACCCCCCCCCCCCCCCCACCCCTGCCCCACATACTTCCTCCACTGCCTTGTGCACGTGAATGCACAGCATAAGATACACACACATAATACATTGTTATGTCTCCATGTGCATATTAACATCATAAGTAGCAGCAGCAATTCAGCCACGTCAGATAGATTATTACAAATCTGCAAATTCAAATGCACAATCTTGGAACTTCCGGTACCAAACAGCAACCGGCAATGACGCTATTGGTTGGAAGGGCAGCCAATAGCATTCAACTGGCTGAACTCAGTAGAGCCAGTAGAAGCCCTAGAAGCATTCCCTAATTATCATAATATATTTTTTAAATCAATGGGACAATAATTTACAAAAAAAATAAAAAGATAAACATAAAACAGCAGGCTACACTTTGACATATCACAGTCAGATCAAAAAGGTTGACAGGTCTGTACAAACGCAGGTCCAGTTAAAACATTGACTTCCTCTCTGTACCTTTTTTTTGCACCGGTGGGTGAGACCTCGTTGCAAACGTGTCAGCAGCGGTGCCAAGCCATTACTCTCTTCCCTCTGCAAGCACCAAAGAAAACAGCGGCTTATAGCTTAAAGCCAATCAATTACCGAATGGCAACATGTCCGAATTGTGATTTCCACACCGTCCGCTGTATCTTTCACGCAGGCCATCGATTGGCGCCGCTTGTAACGTTTTCTGTTAATTCTGTTCAGCCCCCGCAAAATCCATAAGTGTGCATTTCAAAGCAGGCGTCTGAGTCGTGCAGACGGCTGCCTCAGCTCCACGGGCCAGACAATCACTGTCAATCTGCCTAATGACCCCATGTCTGCTGATGCATGCTGCTAGTGGGGGGGATAGATACCACATGAAGCAGAATGGAGAGCATCCCTCCACAAAAGCCTCTCCAAGTGTTGAAAGTGCATGTCAACCTCTGGGATCCTCCTCCAGAGGCCATCTTTTCTTTCCAAATGTACTTCCCACTTTCCTCTGTAACTTTAGCCGGATCAAAGGGAATGGTGAGGGCTCCTTGAGAAGAAAGTGGTGCATATCAACCAAGGCAGAAGTGGGCATGCCGTGTCTTTTTGATCTACCGCTATAGATCAGGACGGGCCTCTAATTAGATCAGGTAGACAACTTTAAACACAAAAAGACACCATTCATTTTTTGAGCATAGCGTCGTGAGCTTGTAGATCTGCTATTTTTGACAACTAGAGGTCACACCTACGTTGCCCCGCCGAACCGACCGATATGTCTGAGTCATAGGGTCGGTGGCTTTGTCAGAGTACCCGTCTGTCTGTGTCTCGTTTGTGCCCATAATATGTGTCAATATATGGAGATCCCTGATGTCATTAGCATACCCTGAAGTGGGCATGCCATGAGAAAGTAACCACACTAACTAACTAACTGAACCGAACTGAACTGTTCAGTTCAGTTCAGTTAGTGTGGTTACTTTCTCATCATTGGCTGGGCCTTTAGCCAATGAGAGAGCAGCATTCTCTGTGACGTTACCACCTCAGCAAGGCTAGTCCACAAGGTACAAGCTGGTATGTGTCATTAGTGTGGTTGGGCAACCAGACTATAGCACTTGTCTGACATTCTTAAAAATACAGAAAAAGGTTCATCTTACAAAAGGATGATATCAAGGTATATATACGGGGAGATCGTGATGTCTGATTGGCTGAAGGGTTACATGGGATGATGAGTAAGAAGATGCAATTGGAAATTGCAAGTGTGGTTGCCGTTGACTCTAATGGGGAGCCAATCAGGGAGAGGGAAAAGGGTGACATCACAATATCAGGGGTATATACAGGGACATTGTGATGTCTGATTGACCGACAGATAGAGATATCCATATATGGGCATGAAAGGTACAAATAGTAAGACAGACTACATTTCCCAGAGGATTCCCTGTGACCCGCGTCAGGGCAACCACACTTGCAATTTCACAGATTTGCATCTTTCTAGTTACAATAGAAAATATACAATAAATGCGAGAAGTATGTGTGTATGTGCGCAGCATATCTCGAGAACCGTTCGTCCCACCGGCTTCAAATTTGGCACGCGCGGTGCCAAATTTGATATCGGGTCGACCCGACCCGATACGCGGTTTTCCGGATTCTTCCACACTTTGACTTTGCACTCTAGGTCAAGTATGAGGCACAGACGAATACAGAGATCTCCATATACAGGCATAAAATGGACACAGACTCAGATACAGATATTTCCATACATGGGCTTAATGGACACAGGTCCTATGAGAACAGGTATAATGGGACCGTTCGTCCCACCGGCCTCAAATTCGGCACACACAGTCCCCTCCGCAGCAGGGAGAAGTGCCTGCCCTCGACCCGACCTGATAAGCGTTTTTTCCCGGAACTGGCATGTGCGTTCCCCGCCGCAGCGGGGAGCACAGTGCCCGGCCTTGACTGATCCGATACGCAGTTTTCCGGAACTGGCGCAAAAGTTTCGGAATATCCGTATACGGAGCTGATGTCTGACATCAGGGTTTGCAACACAATCAGAGGCACACACAGATACAGAAATCTCCATAATGGGCATAAAGGGACACAGACAGACAGATACAGAGATCTCCATATACGGGCAAAAAATGAACACAGACAGACAGATACAGTGATCCCCATATATGCGCATAAATGGACACAGGCAAACAGATGGTCAAAACGGTTCCTATGACAACAGGTCTAATGGGGTTTGCATTAAAGGGCGGGGCATTCATTCCCTATTTACATCATTCCCGAGTAGGCCGGCCGCCTGAATTTAAAGTATGTCACAAGGTGTATCAATAGATGGGTTTTCTTCATGTTTGTAAATATCAAAAAAGAAGGGAAAAAATCATTTTCCTTTTGAATTGATAGATGTTATTGCTTTTTTGAATATCATCGGCGGCTCTTGAGGCTAGTTCATTCTAGCGGTGATTCAAAGTCTAAAGGCCTTCTCAGGTCATAGTTACTCTCTTTATCTGTTTTGTACATTGGTTGGAAGTGATTTATGAGTCAGGGTGACGTGGCCATGGTCCGCCGGCCGGCCCAGTAGCCAATTGTAATATGGGATTAATTACGAATGGAAATGCCAGTCTGAAATTGGTTAACAATGGCACCAGATACATCAAATTCAAAAACTGCCCCAGAGACTTCAGATTCACTGGAAGAAGGAGATGGTAGGGAATGGGGGAGTCTTTTCTGCCCCCACCCGTCCTTGTGGGTCACTCCTGCTAGTACTGGTACCTAGCAGCTCTATTGGCGAGTACACCAGCCTCAGGATGTAGGAGATTGAATCAGGACCCCGCGGGGTCCGCCTGGCCGGTTGAACACCAAAATAAATGACACGGTGAGTGGCTGGGAGAGAGACAGAACGGGAGGGGAGGAGAGAGGGAGAGAGAATGACAGAGAGAGCAGCCCACGGGGCATGACCTCACTGATGAGATGAGAGGCGGTCCGGACCTGCCAGCCAGCCATACTATTAGAATCAGAGGGAGAGAGTGGCGGTGCGGCAGTGTCACTTTATCAAATTCCTCCCAGGCACGGTGTAAGGGAGGTCAGGGCTGGAGGAGAGGCGCGGAGGGCAGAGTGTAAAGCTGAGCGAACAACACAGCGCCGCTCTAATACCTTTCATAAAGAGAAAAGCCCTCCTCATCCTCCTGCCCTGATTAAATAGAACCTGAGTGCCGAAAAAATACCCCCCGCCCATTCACCCCAAACCCTGCCCCAAGTTTGTATGTGTGTGTGTGCGTGTGTGTGTTCACAGGGTGAGAAGGGTAAAAGCAATTTGTGAAGAACTTGTTGGGTGAGTGCAGTGCAGTGCTGTGCGGTGAGGAAGCGTGTGGATGATGCTATAGGTCTACAGCACGTCATGATGTACCCCGCCGGCCTGTAGCGCAGCGCTGACACCAGCGGCCCCCGCGCCACAGATAACGCACTGAGCCGGCTCAAATTAATGCTGTCATCAGCAGCTGGACAAGGAAAGGGCCGCTGAAGACGACACTTATGCGCACGCACACGCTCATGCACAGTGCACACACAGACATACTGTACAGACACACACACACACACACACACAACACACTGTTCTGAGGTACTGTAGGGTGGTACAGGTACAGTATGAGCGACCTGGTGTCCTGTGACTGTAAGGGTAGGGTAAGTGATTTTCTTTGGTAAAAATAAGTGTTAAATAGCTCTATATTCTGATAGTACTCATTTCCATGCCATGTCTCTCTTGCTCTTTATTGCTGCATTTTCAGGTCGGGATACTGATTTTATCCAATCAGGTTAGAGTTCTCAGTCAGGATACAGATTAAACAAGTTAAATTGGAAGTGATGACACAAAGATAAGAGCAGACAAAATTGGTACTGGAACACTATAAAAAATTAAGCTGATAAATGGCTACTCTCTCCTGATTAGCTGACATTTTGTCACCTACCTGAAAATGTATTTTCTGTTTAGCAAAGAGCTGGAGAGACATGGAGACTCCTGTTACTGAACAAACACTCTATAGCAATGATTACTATCAGAATATAGTGCTTTAACCTTTTAACAAAAATCTTTTACTATACACTATACACTAGTATACACCAGTTGAAATCAAGGTTATACTGTATCATACAGTATAACCCATCTCCTGTAAACTTTACATACAGTGTATGTAAAGTTTACAGGAGATGGGCTCTCTTAAAAAAGCAAGAGCGGAATAATCGACTCAACAAAGTCTATATCGACTTAAGTCAAACCTAGCAATTAATCAACTATTCCACTATGAGGTGAAAATGCTAGTATTACTCTGAGGTGACAGCGTTAGTACAATGTATTACCAATTCAAATTCCACAACAGCCCGCAGTGTGTATGTCGTCCACACATCGCTGCTCTTGGAGAAAACAACAGCGAATACTTGATTCCCATTGTTGTAGCACTGTAACGGCATAGGCCTCTAAGATTCCCGGGGAGAAGAAAAAAAAAGAAAAGAAAAAGAAATGAAAGGGAAAAGCAATGACACTCCCTAAATGTCAGGCGCCAATGTAGCCTTATTGTATATACTGTATATGCTCATGTGCTCCACGGTCATGGAAAGGAAGAGGACCATCAGTGTCAGCCGAGGGCCTCGGTGTGCAGCTTTCATTCCTTGATCTAATAGAGGGTAATGGAGGAGGAGGAGGTGCTGCCCATCCTCTAACACATTTAGGCCGGGAATTATTTTATACTTTAGCTATGGTGCTATGGCGCTGTGAGCTTGTATATCTGCTATCTTTGAAAAATCTTGAACATTTTTGTAAATCTTGATACATAATCTTTTGAGATGGGGGTCGGTGGCCAAATACATATAATTCTGGGGGTCCATGACATTACAACGTTTGAGAACCACTTACATAGAAACATGCGTCTTTCAAAAACCTTCCTCTAAGGATTTAGAAGACATGTATAGAATCGCGTCTAAAAAAGACTTGCACAAATGTTTCGCGATTTTTCAAAAATAGCAGATCTACCAGCTCGCAGCGCGGCACTCGGTGCCGCGCTGTGAGCTTGTATATCTGCTATTTTTCAATAGCTAAAGTATAAAATAACTCCCGGGCTAAAGGGGCTAAAGCACAGAGCAGGCCTCGGGGGCCACTCCACCCCCCCCCCCCCCCCCTCCTCCCCCACAGCGGCGGCGGCGGCGGCGGCAATGATGGCGACGGCAGCGGCCGAGGCGACAGCAGAGCGCAATAAGAATAAACGCATGCGGGAAGGGGAGTCTATTTGGCTGAGAGTGATGGCTAGCTTGTTGCTCATCCCAGCCCAATAAATCTGCGCGCACGAGGGCGAGAGATGAGCGCCGGCTTATCTCATCAAAACCCCGTAGCCGACCGACGCCTCCGACCCGAACCCTGCCGCCGAGCGCCCGGGGTCCCCTGATTTATCACGACCGGCGGAGGAGGAGGACGAGGAGGCGGGAGGGGTGTTCTTCAGTGGAATAAAAGTAGAATAGAGAGAAGGAGAGAGTGGGAGAGGGGGGCAGCAGGAGGTGGGAAATGAAATAAAGGTGGGAAAAAGACATATTGAGAAGCAGAGGGCAACGGCGGATAATGCAGAGATATAGCGAGCAAACAGAAAGGTTTTCACGGGAAAACACGGAGGCTTTGGCATGAGGCGACGCAATAAACTAAAAATAAAACCTCCTCGTCCTGGAGGATGGGGTGGAGGGTGCTTTGTTTGTTGGATTCAGCAGTTTTTTTTCTTCTTTTTTTTCAAGTGTGGGAGAGAAGAGACTACGACCACAGTGTCTTCTATAGGAACCCCAAACACACTGATGTTATGTGAGTCCAGGATAAGACCTGGACTGTGGTCATCTGGCTGCATTGGTAAGGGAAGAATGACGTTTCTCTGACACGTTGGACCAGCGGAGCAGACCTTAACCACTAAAACACCTTCACTTAATGCGGCCCCCAGGTCAATACCGGAATACTGATATATTATTGATTACAGCTGTTACAATTCCAAAATGACCTGCTTTAATTCCGTCAGTCTATATTAGTAGCTTACTGACTAGTATAGTAGTATTAAAATGTATTTTTTTATGTCCAATGTATTTGTATTTAGGTTCATGAAGTTAACATAAGTATATAACTAAATGCATTTGAAATTGAATAAAAAATAAATTCAGGATTCCAATTCAAAAGAGGCAAAAATAGCCGATCTACAAGCTCAAAACGCATCGCAGCGCGATGCATTTTGAGCTTGTAGATCTGCTATTTTTGCTTCTTTTGTATGAGATATGACAAAGTAGGACGTAGCAATATGCAATGTGGCCCTCTGGAGTGAAGGTGGAAATATAGTGGCCCTCGCCATCATTAACGTTGCCCACCCCTGCACTAAAACAATACTATACAAACTGTGAAAAGAGCCACTGTACACGATTGTAGTTTTAACGATTTTCGCCAAATGTTCAGCTAATGGGACAGTGTTTTGGAGTGACATGTGCTAGGGTTCATCATGTAGTAAATAAAGCAGCCTTGTGAATACAGGGTTCTAGCACATAATGTACAGTACAGGTGTACACAATTATAGACTTATCTCTTGCACAGTGAAGACCCATAACCTCCATCTGCTAGAACAATGGTTCTCAACCTTTTCAGGCCGCGACCCCCAAAATAATCATATTTGAACTGGGGACCCCCCACCCTACGAGCAGAGTTGAGGAATTACATTTAGTATAAGACGGTTCCCCTTGGGGTCCCGACCCACAGGTTGCCACAGGTTGCACCACTGTGCTAGACTGCTACTAGGACACATTGCAAGTTACGAAAATAATAAATAAAGAATATCCACTGCCGCCAAGTTATTCTCAACTCATCCTGTGATATACAGTGTGTCCATAAAGTTCAATTCAGCGCGAGGGAACCAGAGCGGCGGCCGTCGTCTCATGATGAAGCGGCGGTATTCCGGGCACGGCGGCATGCAGCCCAGGGCCAGGCGTTAATATTACATCTAATCATATGTGACTGGGGTGACGGCCGCGCAGCAATCCACATGTAATGCAGCCTTATTGCAGCCACTGTTTACACTGGCTCTCAGACCCACAGAGCGCAGTGCGACTTTGGAACGATGCTGATCCACTTGACATTTCAGTCAGAAATGAGTTAGTCATATACGTATACGGTACAGCTGTACAGTTAACACTAGTTTAAATATATATGCCCTATAAGGGTGGACGCGTTTATCCCAAGTTATTACAAGTGGGTGGAAATTGAACTGGCAACACTGGTGACCTTAGTTTCAGAGTCCGATTTGTAAAAAAATAAATAATAATAATAAAAAAAGGAAACACACACACGTGCGCGCACACACACACAACATAAATATCAAACGTACAGCATCGGACAGTCTTATGTAATTCAATCTGACCAGAAGCAGGGATAAAACTCGTCTCTGTCGGGTAGAAAGCTCATATGTCCAAAACTGTTACTTTTCAGGATTCCAATTCAAACACAGATCTATAGGCTGGAAACGCGCCGCGTGTTGATCTGCTACTTTTGATGCTTTCGTGCAACGCTGGAGTTTGTAGTATGATCAAGTTGGGCGTTGATTTACCATATGAGAAAAAAACCCACAAAAGTTAGAATATGGAGAGAAGAGATTTTTGTTGTTTTCTACCCGACAACAATATCAACAACATCAGCAACAATATCCCTGTACCAGGCCATAACAACTAACCACCACAGAGGGATATCAAAAGCAGAGGCATGGCTCCATCCCCCCTCCTCCACACATCCAATCCTTCTATTAGTTCTATGCTCTACTACCCACTGAGACACACAGGAACCATGTTTAAAGGAGTAGTTCACCCCCAAAATGACCTTTTTTTCTATTGATTACTCATGCCATGGAGAGTAGAGTTCAATAATATGTTTTGGTTTTTGTCACATTCCAAAGACAAAAATTTGATTCGAGTAAATTTACCCCCTGGACATCCGGAACGAATGGGGGTAAATTTATTGTTATCACATTTCTTTCTTAGGAATGCGACAAAAAACTAAAAATATTATTGAACTCTATTCTCCATGTCATGAGTAATCAATAGAAAAAAAGTCATTTTGGGGGGTGAACTACTCCTTTAAATGGGTAAAACACACAGTATAGTACAAATATTTGACACAGACAGTAATTCCTCATTAAATGTATTGCTGACTAGTGTTCATGTTGTCGACTAAAACTAAGAGGAAAAATGTTTGTCAACTACTTTTTTTGCTGAAAAATTAAGCTATGATGACTAAAATATATTCACAATTTCGTTAGCAAATAAAAACTAGACTAAAATTTTAGGGAGGGACTAGTGGAGAAAGGGAAAGTCATTTTATGCTTGGCTGCGTATGGGTGTGGAATGAAAATAGCCAATCTACAAGCTCACAACACGTCGCTGCACGGCACAATGTGAGCTTGTAGATCGGCTATTTTCGGCATGCAGCCAAGTATAAACCAGGCATTACGACGCCATCACGGCCCGCCAGAATACATTTCCATCGCCTAAATCAAACTCTTGACTAAAATCTTATGACATTAAAGCAAATTAAAATAGACCAAAACTAAAACTTTTCGGATGACTAAAATGTGACAAAAACTAAATTTAACTTTGCTCAAAAGACTATGACTAAAACTAAGATCCAAATGAGAAGTGAGCACTGTTGTTAACACTACAGATTAAATAACACTGCTAGTCAGTTCTCCATGTCCAGTCTCCACCACCACCACCACCACGACCATCAACAATCCTACAGCAGTACAGACAGACTCTATAACCATCAGCACAGACAGACTGTATAAGCAGCAATACAGACAGGCTGTATAACCAACTAGCACCACGACCCCAGCGTCTCAGCATCCAGCCAGCCATGATGAATTGGCCGCTCCCCCTCTTATGGGGGGCAGATTACCCCCATAAGAGGTTTTTAGATGGGTGAGAGGCAAGGGACGGACGATGAAGAGAGATGGGGGGGGTGGGGGGGTTGTGTGACTGATAAATGACAGGTTTATCTACCACTTTCTCCTGAGAGTCACCAGGGGAAGGGGGGAGGAGGGGGGGCGTGCAGAGGGCGGCAATAAAGGGAGCCAGAGAGAGAGAGAGAGAGAGAGAGGGAGAAAGAGAGAGAGAGAGATGACTGGGAGAATTATGTCAACGTGATTGTCAATCACAGGGCCGAGCGGCGGGTGACGCGAGGCTGAGGGACGAAGCGCTGAAGTGGCGGCCCGACCCGCACTGCACTCTCTCTCTCTCCTTTCATCTACCTCTCTCGCCCTCTCTTTCTCTCCTCCTCTCTCTCTCTCTCTCTCTCTCTCCATCACGCGGCCATCTGAATTAGTGTGGAGCTTGAGAAGGTGAGGGAGGTGGGGGTGGGGGCTTGACGGCAGACAGACGGGCATAATAATCTCATCACTCTTGGCCCCCGACGCGCGTCAGCGGCGAGGAGCGTGGCCCACGGCGCTCGGCGGCGGCGGGGGCCCCGGCACCGCGCCGCCCTGCACACCCCAGCAAATATTCCTAAAGTGCAATTTTTCATATTTCCCTGTATGCATAAGGAGATGAAAAATCATCCGATCATTTGTATTGTCTGACTGAGGTTATACACAAATATTAGTTTATCTACTGCACCTAAGATTGCCTCCCTAAGCAAGACGGATTGGTTCTTCGCGGAGGGGGGGGGGCAATAATATTCCCCGGGAAACATATTCAGTCCATCTTTTATGTGCCGCAATTCCGCCGAGCAGCAGGTACTGGAAGAAGTTCCCATCTCCAGACCGGCTCGATAAACGCTAAACGCCCAATAGAGACACTCGCTTATTATCCGCAATGCGCTTTAATTGCCAGACAATTTGCGGGTACGCGGGGTGAGCAGAATTTATAGTTTTTCAAACAGATCTCATGCAAAAGGAGAAGCTTGACACCTAATTTTCATATTCATATACCCCGTGTGTTTACCGAACACTTAGGTAGAATGAATATTAAAAACCCAAACAAGGCGAGGAATCAATTTGAGAGGGAGAGAGAGACAGAAAGAGAGGGGGAGAGAGAGAGAGAGAGAAAATGAGAAAAACAAATAACTCTTCAAATAACGGCCTCCATTGATTTCCGTTTGCCTTCTCCTTGTGTGCTACAGAGCGTGAGGTGGTCCTCCAGCAGATAGTGAGAAAGAGTGGGGGAGTGGGGGGGGTGATGGGGGGACACAGAAGAGTTCTGGGTCAGAAAACGCTTGGTGATTACTCACCGCTCAGCCAAGTGTAAAACTCATTAGACAATGCATAATGCCTTTAATCAAATCAATGGCAGAGGCAACTCCAAACTGATAGCTCCTATCAAAACTTGCATAAAGCATGGCAAATTTCTCATTTACTTATTAGAAAAATAACAGAGTGAAAAGGGAGAAGGAATTATCTCCAAAACGGGCCTAATTGCGCCCCCGGCTCGGCCGGATCGATATCGGGGCATCGAGAAGGAGAAGAAGTAGAAGAAAAAAAAGAAAGTGAAATGAAAACCATGCGGAAAGAGAGAGACAGAGAATGAATCAAATCAATATTCTCTACACAGGTAACAACTTAAGTATCACAAAAAAACAGAAGTATAACAAAAAGCAGTGTTTTACTAACCACTTTAGCCCTGTTGTCGTGCAACGAAACAAACAATCTACAGTACAAGCATTGCATAGCAAGAGAGCTCAATAGATCTGGGCCCAAAATAGGGACCCCAGGTTCAAAGCCAGCAGGAGTTGGATGAGCTATAACATGAACTGTTTATTGCAGAAATAGCACACTAAGGGCAACAGTAACTGAGTCTCTTTGACTTGGTAGCATTAAGACGATGTGTGACTATTGTAACATCAACAGTCTGCAATCCAACCTGTGTAACGTGACCTGTGGTCTGTGTTGATGTCATATCTATAGGCTTACCTTGCTACTCTTTGTCATGGAAGGATTGTAATGTATACGTCTGTATACTTTAATATTTATTGACAGTGTCTCTTGTTCTGCACCAGGCAGACCAAATGGACCCGACTGTATACTGTCAGAGTTAAGGGGAGTACTTGAAAAGTAAAGGTTTGAGAAACACTGAACTACAGTATCTAGACTGTAGAAAAAACACAGGAGTACAGTATCTACACTGTAGAAAAACACAGGAGTACAGTATCTACACTGTAGAAAAACACAGGAGGAAACCAGTAAGGAGACCAGTAAAAGACAGAAGGCCAGTAAGGAGTAACAATCTCATCTCATCTCTTCTCACTTCTCCTTCCTCCTCCTCCTCCTCCTCCTCTCTGGTGGGCATGGAGGTGCTGACAGACTGGGGTGGGTGTTGGCTGTGTGGGTAATTAGGCGGGCCGAGGTACAGATGTTGAGCCGAGGAGAAAGGACCCTTACCGGGACACTGAGAAGCACTGGAGCACACATAACCCTGCAGCTGCCTCCCTCTGCCAGCTCTAAGTAGCCTTCTTTGTTAGGGTGTGAGTCTTCATTTTTTACCCTTGACAGGCAGTGTTATTCCAGTTATTTTGTGGCATCTGTTTAGGTTGGGTGGAAGAGAAAGGGGGTGGGAAAAAAAAGAAAGAAAAAATGCACGCACGCGCGCACACACATACACACACACACAGTACGCACTTTAATTAATTGCGGGGAGATTACATGGTCTTCCAACCGTGTAGTTTGTCATCAGAGCCCATTACACACTTCTATTAGATGTTTCTCCACAGTGTCAAGTGTAATTTGAAGGGGAGCCTTAGTGGAGGATCTCGGAGTAAAATGAAAGCCGTAATCGGGTAAGACTTGGGGTTCATCTCCGACTGAGGCGGAGAATAACCAACGACCGCCTTCGCCACAATTAGCAGGAAGCAACGTGTAAACAAACAGGGCCTACTGGCGCACCGCTCGTTTCACGGCGTATCACTCACTCATGTCTGACACCGGGGGCCATGGGTTGTCCCTCCGGGCCCAGGTTGGCCTCGGTTGGCCGCTGGACCGTTTCTGCCAATCCGACATCATTGCTCTTCATTTGAGAGGGAAAAAGCTTTATTTTCATTGCCCAGCAATGAGGTGTCTGTGTATGACTTGCCGAGCCGCACCACAATCAATCTTACACCGGCGGAGTTAAACAGGACAGAAACCAATGCCGCCGCCACTCGGCACAGAACATTACCAGTGTATGGCCTCATTATTCATCAGAGGCTCCATTAGACACCACTCAGTACGCCGCCATACAGCCTGACACAGACAACAAGCTCAGTCAACGCCGTGTCACACGCAATGCTGTCCCCACCGAAATGACACACTTCTGGAACCGTGCCACGGGAAGAACATGCAGACGTTGCTGCTAAAACCCACGTACTTACAATATTTCATTTTGTTTTAATTTTTGTTGGGAGTAATTAGCCTACTGTATGCGATTTCAATCGTATCTTGTTTTTTTCTTTTACGGTTCTGTAAAGCATAGATTTTCATATGAAACAGCTATGAAAAATGGTTGGTCCTGATTTATATTAGAAAAAAACAAAAAACAATGCCGGAGCCATTACCCAGACCCATTCTGTCCCACATGCCACATGGTCACATAAATGTGTACGACAGACTGTGTACCTTCCTGTGTCACCACCGCAGTTTGGTAAAGTAGCTAATGACACAGCAGTTAATGGGCAACATTCGGGAAGAAGGAATAATAGACTATAATCCATACATAGCCTCGTAACCCCAGCTCTAATTGGCCACACATACTGTAAAAACGGGGCGTGCCCGGAGAAAACCTCTGGCGGAGACGTCACGTCACGTACGTGACTTTACAGCATCTAGACAGCAGTTAAAACGTGCTGGTGATGAAAGAGAGACAGAGGGGGGAGGGAGACAGCGAGAGCGACAGTACACAAAGCCACACATCGTCCCTTATGAGGCTGTATATACCCCCACCCACCCCCCTGTCCTACCCACACACCCAGTCACCACTGCCACAGTACCATCCCCATCCCAGTCAATGCCAGTTGTTGCCATGTCCGCTTATTAGAAGCTATTTTGGGATTTTTTTTTCTTGTAAATATTGGTAGTTGCGGGATGCTATTTTGGGGGGGGCTTGTTTCTAAAGTGTATGCTTAATACTGTATTTGGGCTTGCTTCCAAATGTTTTCATTATTATTTTCATGTAACGGACCCCCAAATGAATACGTATTTGTCCCTAAACTCCATCTAAAAATGTTTTGTTCCATGAGCCCCGTACCAGACTTGTGTGAATGAAAATAGCAGATCTACAAGCGAAAAATAGGCAGAAGCTCACAACTATTTTCAAATAGACGATTACTGTAGGTTTAAAGTGCTCGTGTGGCCTCGGCGCTTCTTTTGGGCTTGTTATCCTAGACCTGGTTGCTTACTCCTCTCTCAAAACCTGGCAACACTGGTCACTGCCATCAGGCCCATGCTGCAGGCACAGCTGCTAACCAGAACACCCCCACCCCTCCAGAGCCCACCCAACCACACACACACACACACACACACACACACACACACACACACACACACACACACACACACACACACACGGTAATAATTGGACCTTTCTCACTCTGCCAGCTTAGCAGTTAGCTAAAGACACATTCCTGGACCACCGCGAGAGCAATTAGAAAGAAAATGTCTTAATAAAAAAGGAGCACAAACAAACAGTGCAGAGGGTCCCCTCAGCTTTGCTGCGACATACAGATGCGTGCAACCAAGGCCGATAAAATGCCCAAAAAGCTGGCAGCACACACGGTGGCAGCCGGGCGAACCAAGCCGGGAAAACAGGAAGTTCTCCCACACACACAGGAAGTGACATGGGGGCGCTTCTCATCTCAATACTCTAGCTCATTAAAACCCATTTAGGCCTAGAATTATTGAATGCTTTAACCGGTGAAAAATAGCAGATATACAAGCTCACAGCGCGGCACCGAGTGCCGCGCTGCGAGCTTGTAGATCTGCTATTTTTGAAACGGTCGTGAAATTGTGTGCAAATTTTTGAATATATGCATTTTCAAAGCGAACGTTTGTAACTCAAGCTTCTGGGTGGCCCCTGGAACTAAATATTTTGAGATGGGGGTCCATGGCCAAATGCATATAATTCTGGGGGTCCTTCACATGAAAAGGTTTGAGAACCACTGACATAGTAGTCTCTCAAGAACAGACTAACTGAGCTCCGGTTAAGTGAAAAGGACCCTTTCTTTGACGATGGCTATAGCCAGATTGATGACATAGAAACATAGGTTTTTCAAAAAACCTTAGAAGGATTCAAAAGACACTTATAGAATCGGGTCAAAATTCGAATTTTCGCGATTTTTTCAAAAATAGCAGATCTACAAGCTCGCAGCGCGGCACTCGGTGCCGCGCTGTGAGCTTGCATATCTGCTATTTTTCAATAGTTAAAACACAAAATAATGATACACAATACAGTGTACCCGTTCTAAATGAGTTAATGTGTGGGGAGAATAAAACAGGAAAGCTAATGAGAGCAAAAGCGGCAACGCAGCCCCGGTTGTTTACAAGTGCCTGCCTTTCCATTTTGGAGGCAGCTCTGGAATAGGAATCGAGGACAAACAATCAATGTCTCATTATAATCATACATCATGTGCGCGGCTTGTTTGCCTTACCGCTGCTGTCTGTTTATTGTGAGAGACTAATTCTGGCTCGTGTTTGTTATGCTATAGCTATTACAGGCTCATGTGGCCTCATTCTTAAATTTCTGTCCCAGTTCCCTTAATCCCCTTGTTTCTCTCGTCAAAAAAATGTTTCCCATCGTGATTTTAATACGAGTTCACGTTGCCTCTTTCCCTGGCTTCGTGTGACATTGGCCGTTTTAACATCCCCAACACTAAAAAAGGACGACTCCCCAGTCTGATAACTGTATCTGTCATATCAACTTTTAGTCTCACTTTTTTTTTTGTCTTTTTTTTTTTACTGCTGTCTGCTAACTCAACTCCTACTCTCTAAGTCAAACCTGCAATTACCGCTGTGTCTATCCCTACCTTAAACATTGCTTAACAAGAAAAATATGCCAATATGCCGCAAACGCTTTCATTTGCAGCCTCTGAAATTAAACAAGCTGCTCGGGGCGATGTTGTAAATTACCCTGAGGAATGCACAACTGGGCGCAGACACAAAGAACAAATCACACAGGCCTCTCTTTTCAATAGCTCGGCTCTTATAATTTGTTACATTGCAGAGATATTTATTATTGTTCAACCTGTTCTTTTGTTCCTATGGTGGCCCTGGCTGGCCCCGGGGGCCATAAGCTATTATCTGATCTCAGTAAGTCATGTCAGAGATTTGTCACACAGCCATAACATACACTTTACCTTCCACTGTTGCTGTGCAAGGAAAAAAAGAGAAGGGAGAGAGAAAGAAAGAAAAAAGCACAGGGGTGCTGTACTCAGCAAGTGAAGACATGGCCACGTATGACTGCCGGTGTGTGTGTGTGTGTGTGTGTGTGTGTGTGTGTGCGTGTGTGTGTGTGTTTGTCTGTTCCGTCTGTCTACCCACATACTGTACCTTGACAATGCTGACAGTGTTTGGGTCACAGGTGCGTGTGTGTGTGTGTGTGTGTGTGTGTGTGTGTGTGTTCGTGCACAAATCTGTGTGCTTGTATGTGTGAAACTGCTTCTGTGTGTGGGCAGCAATGTTTGTGTGCACTTACGTGTGCAAGCGTGCATGTGCGTAAGTGCGTGCGTGTGTGTGTGTGCGAGAGTGTTTTCATGTGTGCACATCAAGGCCGCTGCAGCACCTTGGGGCAGCAGTGCACGTGTGAAGGCCCTAAAACAGGCCTTCATACGTGGCTGTGTGTCCCGCTGCAGGCGGCTGTCAGTCACATGACGGATCAGGACACACCTGACGGCTCTATCTCCAACGAGCATCTCTGAATCCTCATCAGACGCACTTATTCAATCGTGATTAATTCCCGCCAACGTCGCTGGCTGACAGAGACAGACACGTACGCTGCTTCTTCATCTGTCGCTGTTTCACTTTGCCTGCATGCATGCACGGCCCGGGCCCCGAGCGAAGAGAAAGAAAAGAGAGATGGAGAGAGAATGAAAGAGTGAGAGGCAGAGAGAGAGAGAGAGAGAGACAGAGAACGAGGAAAAAGAAGGTGTAGCTCATGCCCGGTCATGCCTGTGAAAATAGCAGAACTACAAGTGCGCGGCACGATGCGATGCAGCCTGCCGTGGGCTTGTAGACCTTCCGTTTTCAGGGCGCAACACCGGCATGCCAACTAAAAGGATAAACCGAGGCTTCGCCGTAGCTTGTGGTAAAACAAGCGGCATTGAGTGAAGGAGCACTGTTCAAGGAAGTAGAACAAAAGACGGATCCATTGGCAAACCTTTCACTCAGTGCGAGAACGAAGACACAGGCAGACTGACAGGAACACAACACACAACACAAACAGAACAGGAGGCAGAGTAAAGACAATGGCAGGCGAAGCACAAAGGGATTAGCTGATGGGGGGGGGGGGGGGGGGGGCTACAAAGATGGTGGGCTTCTGACACCTTTACGCTTTAATTGCCAAAATAAGGAATTAGTGCAGGCTCTTTGTGCTGCCCCTGGAGTGAGGGAGTGCTTACATTATGTGTGTGTGTGTGTGTGTGTGTGTGTGTGTGTGTGTGTGTGTGTGTGTGTGTGTGTGTGTGTGTGTGTGTGTGTGTGTGTGTGTGTGTGTGGGAGCGGGGGGGGGGGGGGGGGGTTGTTTAAATAGCTGGCAAAGACATGCATGTCATCAGCGCAACATGAACCACGTCAAAGTGGAAGCCTCTATCTCAGAGGGACCGATGCACAGAGGACGTATACGTGTGTGTGTGCGTGTGTGTGTGCGTGTGCGTTCGTGCACGCTCGTATGAAACAGAGAGTGGGAGTGCGTATACGTGTAGCAAAAGAGAAAGCGGAAACGAGACTGACGTGTTCTCCTGTAAGAACCTCCTCACCCAGCCCTTACCCCCACCTCCACCCCTTTCTGCTTCAAACCCACCGTCTCCTCTCAGGCTGTCAGGAGCCATAAAACAAGCGGTCCACGATCCCTCTGAAAGGCTCCCCTATCAACAGCCGTTTGAAACAGCGCCTCAAACGCTGAGCGACGCAGCGAACGCTGTGTGGCATTACACCACAAAAGAAAGGGTGACGGCATAGAGCAACACAAAGGAATAAAAAAAAAGAGACGTGAATAAGAATCTCTCACACACGCGCACGCACGCACGCACGCACGCACGCACGCACGCACGCACGCACGCACGCACGCACACACACACACACACACACACATCCTCCCCAAAGGCTCGGGTTATCAACCCTGCACCCCGCTTAATCTGCGCGGATTTCAAATAGCAACCTCGCGAACGCTCTCTGGAAATATCTGGATCATCTCTCCTGGGTAGTTAGCATATTAGCGGTCGTCACGGGTTAGCGCTCGCTAATCGTTTCCAGGTAGTGACGCGGGGCAAGTGTTGCGCTCCAGACGATTAGAGTGGAGAGGAGGAGGTGAAGGGAGGTTGGGAGTATCCGGTGCTTTGGCGATCCGTCTCGCAGGCTGAAATGGAGTAAAGCTGAATCAATGCGGGCCGCGTTTCCCCCCTCCTGTCATCGCTGATATCATAAGAAAGGGCTAATTAACTTAGTGCAACCTCTGCACCGGTTCTGACCAGAGGGCTAATGTAGCCTAATCGCGTGTGGGGCCCTGTGCTCACCTCCCCAGGACTTTCTCCCCTTCCCGGTTGGAGTCGATCGATCGAAGAACTGCAGCTGGGGTCACGGCAACCCACAACTTCCCCTCCTGACCTCTCCACACCCCCGGGCAGGACCTTAATGGAGCCGCGTTCCCCCCTAGAAATCAATACTCAAACCGGGCATGGATCACTGTGTTGAGCCCTTCTGCTGATTGGATCTGACAATGGAGGCGAGCGTGGAACAGCTAAATAAAACAAAAGGAGCTGTCACTACTCATCACGGACTGGTCCTTCAATCCTCCCCTGCTCTGCGTTTTTTTTTTCTTCTTAGCTTTGCGTATTATAGCCATAGCAGAATATGATTACCACAGCTACAGCAGATGCGATCGACAACAAACTCCTTTTAAAGTGGCACGTTCCTCCTCTCTGATTCGATTTGCTTTCGCGTCAGGAGGAACTTCCACCAACTTATGTTTCAAACACGGAGGAACGCTTGAGAACACGTGTTAGCTATGGGCCGCGTCGAGTCTACGGAGACCAAGCCAGCCCCGCCGCCAAGGGAGGGAAAGACCTAATACAGCGAAAGCGACAACAGCCAATCAGGCGAGCCGCTTGTTAATTCCTCTTCACCTCGGGAGGACCTGTTCGGGCGGTTGTGTCCCGTTAAAAGATTAATTCCTGACTAATACTAATTGGTCCTTGGACTGGAGTGGCCCCGCGGGGGCCGTCTCCCTTCGGTCCACTCTCGCTGGGGCTCGCCGCCATCTGAGGGGTGCTGATGAGCTGGCGTTTTTATCAGCCGCAACATTCCGCCAGAGCTCCCCCAAGGGGCCTCCGCACAAGCTGTAATTAACTCGCACACAATCCATAATTGCCGTGTTTACACTTATGCCCGATTTATTCTTGGTTTACGCGCTGTGTCGCACGTACCGTGAATAGAAGATCTACAAGCTCACGGGCACGTTGCGCCATGATGCGCTTGTGAGCTTGTGGATTGGCTATTTTCCGGCACGCAATTAAGTATAAATCCCCATTTACCGTAGAGCAGGAACGCAGAGTGGAAGATACGAGAGAGAGAGAGAGAGAGAGAGAGAGAGAGAGAGAGGGAGAGAGAGAGAGAGAGAGAGAGAGAGAGAGCTAGAGAGGAAGGGAGAGACAGAGAGGAAGGCAGGGAGAGGGGAAAAAGGAATACGAGAAAAAATCTGGCCTCGGCATACATTAGAAGGTGCAAAATTCATATTAAAATCTCTTTCTTCGCCCTCGCGGTACGTCCCACTTCGCTCTGCCTTTAATAAGCTCTCAGGGCTCTTTGGCAGGGTAAAGCCCCATCACTTATTTATTTTTCCCAGATAGCCCTATTAATTTCCCCCCGGCCTGGAGTGCTCCGGCAGGCACGAGATGTGGACTGGATCCGCCGTCCCCCGGGTGCCGCTCGGGGAAGAGCCGTAAATGACCCAAATAAAGGGTACTTTTGAAGGCTGGTGAAGAGGCGCCGGCACCATTAAAACTAAATGAAGTGTTTATTAGCCGTGCCGACAGCACTCTAAACTCCAGCGGATCAAGGAGCCGTTACAGTTAACCGTGTCTCTTCCATGAACTCGCTGTTTGCTTAGCACTGCCAGCGGGCCTGAACAGTAGCCTGGAAGCTGGTCTTGCTTTTGCAATACAGACTGGGCTTCCTCGTATACACATCGGTTTCAGGAAAACGCAATGTAACCGGGATTTAACCGAAGTTCTGTCTCTCAGTGGAAGTGTTTTCTGGTCTCATGAACAGCTGACTTTAATATGGCAACATTCTTCGCAAGAATGTCCGTTCTTAGTATTGATACGTGGCCTGTGTTCATCCTGTGTATCTGTTCTGCTGTTTGGCTGGAGGAATTTATCTGTCCTTGCATGCGCAGCTGTAAGTCCAGGCTCAGTTTTGCGGTAGCAAAAGAGCCTGGGGGAACCAGGTCAACCTAACAGGACCAAAGGAGGGTTTTTATTTCCCATGCCTTCTTTACTTCTCTTTTCATCTCTTTGTTTACTGTTTGCATTCAGAGTCTACCCCTGAACCTACATGTATATATGGTGTAACCCTGTGTATTTTGAGTGATGTGTCTTGTCTACTGCCCACACAATGATTTTCTACTGTCTCCTTAAAACTCTAACTTTCCTCATCTACCGCGGTTTTTAACCCAGTTCCCTGCGCAACTGCTGACATTTTTTACCATTGATTGAACTTATAGAGCCTGCCTGTTTCCAGGGGATGAATTGAATCTTGAATCAGTTCAAAATTCATGTCAGATCTTGCGTCTATAGGTGAGACATGAACTTTGACACAATCTAAATGTCCTAATAGAAGAGCAAGGAGACAAAATATCCTCACCCCAATTGTATGAGTTATATGGTATTAACATGCTCTACCATACAGATTGGACAACATTACATTTTATTCATTCAAAAGTTACTTAGTGCCACTTTAAACCCTTTTTGTACCACATCTGTGTCAACAGCAGAAACTCCAACCCTGTAGTAGACAAGTAACACTTGGCAAATAAAGTATACTGTGATTCCGAGTTTAGTTTTTCTCACCTCTCACTTTCACTCTTTCTCAGTCTCTTGTGTTCCACGGTACAGACATACGCTGTGGTTTTTGTGTTGAATTTGGGAGCCACAAAGTTGGGAGTTATAGTAAGAGAGTGTGACAGCAGGGGGGAGATGGCATGGCATTAGAAAATAAAATAAATAAAAAAACCAATCCAAAAAAGCAGTCAGACATCTTGGTGTGTCTCCTCCTGTCTCTTGCCCTGGCAGCAGCGAGAGAGAGAGAGAGAGAGAGAGAGAGAGAGAGAGAGAGAGAGAGAGAGAGAGAGAGAGAGAGAGAAAGCTCTTGTGTTCTGACACTGTCTGTGGCCGGGCAGGAGTCTCTCTGAAGGGAGACCAAAAAGCTGGCTTTCAAGGCTCTTGATTGCTCGGCATTCTGAAATTCCCCTTAAAAAGTTTCCCTTTCCTTCTAATTATATTCTTCGTTTCATTTCGGCTTTTAGACAAACTGCCAGGGAAGCTTTTGGAGAAGGCAAAAAAAAAAAAAAAAAAGAGAGCGAGAGTGAAAGAGAGCCGAAGCTGGGCTCAATTTGATTTTTTCTTTTCTTATAAAGTTTGAGTTCTTAATGAAAAAAACGTGCCAAAAATTGGATAAAATGGGAATAAACTGTCCATTTATCTTCTTTATTTTCCCCCCTCTAATAGGCAGAGTTATTACGCTCGTGCCACAGAACAGACATTTACATTTACGCAGCCACATTTCATGTCGTGTGCCATACCTGGGACTTCTCCTGGGCGCTTTGGCGGGCTTTATTTTCTCATTAACCCTCACGCTTAAGATTTTAATGCCATATTTACTCCAACTTTTTCTCCTCTCTCTCACTCGTCTTCCTCTCCTCAGTATTACCATCATGCGTGAGTGAGAATAATGACACTCATTTAGAGGCGAATTAAAAGGAGGCGCTCACGCAATGGAAGCCGTGGAAAAACTGTAATATGCCACCTCAAAAAAAAATGGATGTTTTCTTTACTTCACACACACACACACACACGCACACGCGCACACGCACACACACACACACACAGGCGCGCATGCCCGCGTTAGTGTGCGTGTGTGCGCGCAGCCGCACACACACACACACACGCACGCACGCACTCACATCTCTAATTATTTTTCATAACCTCAAGCAGTTTACGGCAATATCACTAACTCTCTGTTCTAACCTGTCTTTCTGACACCATTCAAACCACCACCCTCCTTACCAGCACCAGTAGCACCACCCTTGAACCCCCCTCCGCCTCTCCTTAACACTCCACTTCCCTTTTGAAAAAGAGTTGGAGGTTGGAGTCGCAGTCCCGACTTGCCGTCCGCAAATGAAGTTTTACTCCAAATTGTAGTGGATGAAGATTGATGTTCGACACAGTGCACTTCTGAAGTCGGAGGCTGCAATTACAATCCAGTGTAATTATACTTCCCTCCGTTAATAGCAGCAGATAGCATGTCACAATCAGGCGTTCGCATAATTAATCACTGGTTACTCTCCGACACCCCCCCACCCCCCTTCCCCCTTGGCTATTTTCAGTGTAAAATGGAGTTATGGACAAATCCCAACAGCGCAACCACAAAGCATCGATGGCTTTAAGCCTAGTTCAGACGAACCACTCGCGATGAGACAAAGCCGTTTTAAACTCCCATTTATATTTAGTCTTACGATGGTGTCGTGCACCAAACATCTATAAGCTTGCACGGCGTTGCAGCGTTTCTATCACACAAAGATTTGGAGGACCACCTATAGTAACTCTGAGGACCTCTAGTCTGAGGACCCCCTGTTGAAGATCCTTGTTGTATTAGAACATTGCAAAGAAAATGCCACGGTCTGAATTAACCCCTTATGAACCGTCTTCTTTTTTTGACAACACATTGACAGCGATCGCAGCGGTTGCTCTGGCCCAAGCCAACCCCCCCGGCCGCTTTGTGTTGCATCATCATCCTCTACACTACCATTACAAACACCTCCACATAACAAACCATATCTAACATTCACCACATCCACTCATATGCCCCCACTTCCCAACACATTATCACCGACCTCCCCTTCCTTTGTTGATTTCCGTGTGCCCTTTTTAACCCATTTAGGCCTAACATTTGTGGATGCTTTAACTATTGAAAAATAGCAGATATACAAGCTCACAGCGCGGCACCGAGTGCCGCGCTTGCGAGCTTGTAGATCTGCTATTTTTGAAAAAGTCGTGAAAATGTGTGCAAATCTTTGAATATATGTATTTTCAAAGCGAACGTCTGTAACTCAAATTTTGCTTCTGGGTGGTCCCTGGAACTAGATATTTTGAAATGGGGGTCCGTGGCCAAATAAATATCATTTTGGGGGTCCTTCACATGAAAAGGTTTGATACCACTGACACAGTAGTCTCTCAAGAAAAGACCAACTGAGCTCCATTTTAAGTGAAAATGACCTTTTCTGTTGACGATGGCTGGCCAGATTGCTGACATAGAAACATAGGTTTTTCAAAAAATCTTAGAAGGATTCAAAAGACACCTATAGAATCGGGTCAAAATTCTAATTTTCACGATTTTTCAAAAATAGCAGATCTACAAGCTCGCAGCGCGGCACTCGGTGCCGCGCTGTGAGCTTGTATATCTGCTATTTTTCAATAGTTAAAGCATAAAATAATGAAACACAAATTGTGTGCCCGTTCTGAATGGGTTAATCAGAGCCCCCTGCTTGTTGTAATCTAGTATTGCTTTTCCTCCTTTCTGTGTTGATAGCAACGATGAAAGCCCTTCAGGCTAGGCAGGGGAGATAGGGGGGAGATTCATACAAACACCGCTTTCTTTTGGTATCTTCACCTGTCCTGTTGGAACACACTGTTTGCGGATCACTATCAAAGCCTTCTTTTCTTCTTCTTTGACCTCCCTACCCCCCGACGAAAACCCCGGGCTCGTTCCCATCACAACAAACAACAAGGCTGTAAAAAAAGAAAACCCACTGACTTTCAAACTTTTTCCTACAGCAATAACACAAGACTTTTTTTCCGCTCGCCGGGTCCTCTGGAGTGCCGGGGCCTTCCATCAATGCCAAGCAAGAGCCGTGGAGCTGAGGCTCAGTCACTGTGATTTATTTAAGTTATTATAGCCCATTACAGAACAAAAAAACAGGACACAAGCCCGCTTCACAACACAAGCCGAGTCCGAACAATGGGGGCGGCGTCTGCGAGCGCTCGGCGTACCGGCGTTTGAAGTCCAGCAACGTCCCCGCGTCGCCACTCGCCACACATTGTCTTTAATCTAATTCTACACATGGTTTCATTTCAATACGAATCAAAAGCTCCCATGTTAACAAACCATAACAGATCTCCCTTAATCCGCCCGGCAACAAAAGACGGATGCAAGCAAAACACTCTGAATCTCCGTCCCTGAAAATTCAAGTCTCATTTGCATATAAAACGCTTGCTGGAGGTAAGGGCATATATTAAAGCCATTATTTTTTGTTGTTCTCATAAACAAAAAAGAAAAGTTTGCATAATTGTGTTTTTCGCGTCGGCTTTCCAAGAGCAACTTAGTAAATCCTTCAGCTGTTGCTGTCGGCCATCCAAACTCCTGCAGTCCCCTGATAATGGAGGCAGGCGAACAGCAACATGTCTGCTACTCAACAACCAAAATGGAATCACCGCTTCTTCAAAAGGCTCGCAGGCTCTAAGCGCTCCTATACATGACCTTCTGAAGTGGGCGTCCTCCATCAAAGCGCTCCATACCATGAAGGGGATGTCTCACAACGGGGCTAAGCGTCTCATGTCACACGCTTTCCATTGGAAGTGGAACACACAAGGGACAGTCAGTCAGTCCGACTGTCATGCATGTGGATGTTCAGAGGCGGATGTAAATGAAATAGGCCCTCGCGGGCCAGGGGACCCTCGTGGGCAAGATTTGTTTTAAATATGTTTTTTTTTAAAACCACTTTCAACCTGGTGCCCTATTGTGGGTCATTATGTAGACAAAATCAACAAAATGAAATAAATAAAAATACACAGCTAAATGATCTACAAGCTCACAGCAGTATTTTCGCTACTCATAGTGCGCTGAATTTACAGTCTATTTAAGCTCACCTAATTCATTGTCCTTCCTCTTGCAGTCAGTGTCATGGAAGGTTGTATGCGCTTGTTTGTTACCATCACCACCCCAGCATCGCCAGTGGGCTCTATTTTCTCTCTGTTTCCCCATGGGGGGTATTATTATATACAGAATAGTATATTTATATACCATATCTGTATGCTCTTAAATAGTTGTCTTCTAATGTGCTGAGCAGGGAGTAATATAGAGCACAGCATGAACGCCAAGATCAAATCATGTTCAAAGCGGGTTGTGCACATCATCATATAATTATATCCCAGTGTCCTTTTTGTTATATTACAAACCTTTTTAACCATTTTAATATAAAGATCATCTGATGTGTGCAGAACCTAAGTGAGAAAGGTGATGTTTCATCAATATTTTATCTGGACATTCAGAGCAAGTTTACATGCTGGTCCTGTGCTGTTGGTGTCTTCTAGACGTTTAACCCTGCGAGGCCCGAATTAATTCAATACTGGCCAAAAAATAGAAAATAATAATGTTTTTGTAAGGTTTTATAGCCATTAATCATGCTCTAATTTTCATTTTGGGGATATTTTTCACAATAATACATGTACATGTTCTAAACATTCTAATGCTCACCAAAAAGAATATTACAGGCATTTTACTTGTGTTTTTGTAAGGAATAGCTTTAGTGAAAAAGTGAGATGTTGTTCGTCTAGACTCTGGACTCCAGAGATCTTGAAGTTGTGTGAATGTCAGCCTCTGTGGGGGGTATTCATATGCAAATATTATGGCCAATGGCATTGTTAAAGAACAGGAAAACTAATTATATATATTTTTTAAAAATGATTTAAAAAACGTGTCCAAAAAGCAACGGTGGGCCTTGCAGGGTTAAAACAGACAGATTTATTTCAGCACCTTCATAACTGGACAGCTCCCATAACGGTGGCCTAACAACAAACGTACAATATTTCGAGTGCCACAAATGAAGCTACCGGTATGGATTTAGGAACCGATCATATTATTTTCCCTCTGTTTTTCATGTTAGTGAGCTGTGCTGATCCCAGTGAAATCGAGAGCCATTACATTTGTCTCAAAAGAGTTCACTAATGGTGTTTCTGGGACTGACATCATAAAGTATTGAGTCTTGAACGGGTATATACTTTAGATGTAGGTTGGACCAATACATCCACCTGTCAAGACGAAATAAAATTCCGCTGACAAAATATGGTGCTGTCAGCGTTAGCGCTTTGTGATGTATAGTCTACTGTACTAACCATAGTGCTACACTATCCCAGTGAGCAAGGTAAAAACTCATCCTAGTTAACTTGACAACAGGTATACTGTTTTTCAAACAACACGCAAGCCAATGAGTTTGTTTCGTTTATCTATGATGACATACAAATCAGAGATTTAATATGTACTTTTAATGATTACAAAAATAATTTGAAAAGTGCTCCTCTGAGCACAGGTCTCTGCCAGGTCAGGTAGGTTATTGTGGGCCAGCAATGTTCGGAATTCAGTCATTAGGCAAGTTATTGCCAGTCAGGATGAAATATGAAAAAACTGGAGACCACATAATCCATAGTTCATACTTTTTCAATGGTGTTGCGTGGCAAAAATAGCCAATCAACAAGCTGCCAACTCTACCGCAACGAGTTCTATACTTGACAAACGGCCTCGGAAATATTTGCCTATAATGACATAGCCAAAAATAGGGATGCCAGATTGAAAGCGGATTAGAAAAAAATGTGTTTGTTAAGTGTTGGCGAGGGGGGGCACCATGGCAGTTTGAAACGGGTAAAGAATCCCTGAATCCCCGCCCCGGTGTGCGGTGACTGGTTACAGTCAACCTAACCTGAATTGCCCAATCAAAGCACAGGTATCCTACTGTACCTGTAACAGTATGTCAGACATTAATCACAAGAGGCACCTGACAGCTTGGTCATTCAACCATGCTGACATGGTTCTCGCATTATGTCGCTTCCTTTGATGATGATGACATCATGGAAGATGATAAACACCTTTTGTTCATGGCTCACATAAACATCGACTGGTATGAGAGCGAGTGGGTGTGCCGGCCTGGCACATTTCTCATGCCAACCCTCCACTGTCATTGCCCTGTGATGGATGGATGGGCAAGAATGTGTTATGCCCCAATCAGACACCCGCGTTGTACCCATTGCACCATTAACTCTACCATCGGTTTGCGAATCAAAGAGTTTTTACGCAACCCCGTCATAACGGCGGTGTGATTGCAGTGCCTGGGGAACGTACGGTATGGCACTTCCAAACCCGCAGCCAAGGGAATTAGTCAGTGCTAATGTGGCCTCTTTGCTAGATCAAACAGAGGTAGAAGGGGCTAGGCTCTAACAACAGGGCCCGGGCGGGTTAATAAGCATCCAACAGCATGTTGGTGCAGGGAGGTCTGATTTTGCACAACCTTCATACTCCGACGCAGAGCGGTAATGATGGGAACTTGACTTGTACATCTGTTCGTGACAGCCACCTCGGGGCAAAATATGCAAGGGCTGAATCAAAACATAATTCATTAGATTTTTTTTCCTCTCCCCCTATTCCTTTCTCGTTTCTCTTTTTTTTCTCCAACCATCTCCTTTCAGGTGAACTGGTGTTGATCTCTATCTCAGAGAGAGAGACACAGAGAGACCGAGAGAGAGAGAGAGGCGTCGTAACTCACCCGGCCTGACTTGCCAGGGCCCTGTTGTTCCCCAGCTCCGGTCGCCTGCGGGGATATCTAACCTACCACACACCTGCATGTGGGAGAGGACTTGAACCGTCCCTGGCTTCTGTGTGTATGCGTGTGCTTGCGCGTGCGTGTTGCAGTTTCAACGACACCTGCCTCCTGGTGGCTGACAGCAGCAGCGCTAAACATAAGTGCATGAAATAAAGAAAATAGGCATTGTGCACGTGCGAACGTACGCACGTACGCACACGCACACGCACACGCACACACACACACACACACACACACGCACACGCACACGCACACACACACACACCGGTGCCAGAGAATGTATCTGCTCTTTCTGCTATAATTACCAACACATTATTTCTTATTATGGCTTTATTATGTCTTATTCTGTCTTAAAGTGTACTGTAAATTAGGATGGGACCGCTTTTATCACGTCGCCACATTAGCTTGCCCCCACCGCCGTTCATACATGCAAGCATGCTGCCTCAAAGGCGCGCTCATATCATACGTGCACAGCCCTGGTTAGCCGCAATCACGCACCTACGTGTGTGCACGCACGCACACAAACACACATTAGCATGTTGTCACGGGTGTGTGTGTGTGTGTGTGTGTGTGTGTGTGTGTGTGTGTGTGTGTGTGTGAGCAGCGGCTGGGTATAAATTGCACGCGGCCCTGGCGTAATGAGGACTGATGGCTCCTGCCTGCTGTATATTCCAGGAGGGTGCCTCTCTGACAGCTTTGGGAGACGATAAAGTAATAACTAATAATGTGCAGATAGCGGCGCCACTGTGTGACAACTGCGCTAACGCTGGGAGAGTGTGAGTCCTTGTGTGTCTCTGAACACATGTGTATGTGTGTGTGACACGCAGAGAGAGAGAGAGAGAGAGAGAGAGGGGAAGAGAGGGTGGGGGGGTGAGGGAGAGGACTGAGGCAGGAGAAGGGGGACGAGCGGCGGCGGTGGTGGGGGGGCTTCCTTTTTGAAGTTTCAAACGCAACCCGCGGTGATGGTTTCAAACCTAATTTGCTCCCTCCCAATAAACACACATAGGCAGAAAGAGAATATATAAAGTGTTAAACCATCACTCACTTTGAAAAAGGAAAAAAAAGAAGCGTGAGGGGGGGGGGGATTCTTTTATTTTTTTTCCTAGATTCTGTCAAAACTATAAACAGAAATTGAAATAAGGAGAGCAAAGAAAGGTGTGTAAGAGAAGCACTGGGGACAGAGCAGACTGTGCTCCATTTCTTTCTCTCGCTCTCTCTTAGCGGGGCAGTTAAGGAGAACAATACTTCAGTTCTGGAAAGAAGCACCAAAATTTGACAGAGTGTACCTCTTCGGTCATTCTTTAGAAAAATCACATTAGACACTTAATTTTCAAAATGGCCGCCAGTTTTAAAGATGGCCGCCTTTTCGGATATGTTTTACAGGACGCCAGCCAGTTAATATCGAATTTTCATAATATTAAAGTTGTTTTGTAGGTTTTAAAACATCCAGAGTTCATTTATTACACTTTTAAAGCAGCCAGAATAACCTTTCTGACTTTTGGTTGGGGTCTTTCCTCACCTGGGACCACCTGGACAGACCCCTGAGCCTATTTCAGTAATCGCTCTGCTCCTGCTCCAGAACAATGTTAAATTAGATCTGAAATATGCTCTGGAAAAAAAAAATGACTGGTAGCAAATAACAGAGGTCTTCCACGGGGGGTCTGGGACCCCTGGGGGGGATCCTCAGATCTACTACAGGGGGCCTGCCAAATCTGAATTTCTTTTTGAAACTTCGAATGTTTTTATGTATCCTGGTTTTATGTATTGTACTTTGATGGTTTATTACTATTCTCAGTATTATTTATAATGTTTTTTTGTGTTAAACAGTTATGGTTGACAGCTGTTACTGCAGGGATTGCAATAATGAAGGTATTGCAACTTTTCACTTTGGGTGCAGAACATTATTTCCATTTATTGCACTGCACTCACACTGACCAAACACACACACACACACACACACACACACACACACACACACACACACACACACACACACACACACACACACACACACACACACACACACACACACACACACACACACACACCTCTTTGTTATTGTCACCCCAAAACCCTCACCTTATTAGAGCCCATGGTCAATTACGCCCAAAGAGATTCACTACAATACAGTAATTTCAGACATGCAGGATATATTCGTCTTCATCATCATCATCTTCAATGTCCAACCTAATAGTGTTGACACAGTCTCCACCATAGCATAGAGTGAAAGGCAGGTTATTTGAGCAGCTGCACCGTCCCTTACAACCTGCTTTGCAGACACATTTGATGAGCTCAAGTACTGCCTTTGGAGCAGGGAGAGCAAGAAACCTGACTGGAATATACCCTACACTCTCTGAATTCCATCTATTTTCTTCGATTGGTGGAAGCACAGGGTATGGTATGGTCAGGTATGATTTATCCTGCACAGAGTTGGCGCGGAGGTAATGTGGTAGCAGTGCAGCACGAGTTGGAGGTAGCATCTCACCCTCCAAGTTCTTTGACAGAAATAGTTCCCATCTGAGTAATCCCAGGGTTGTTGGACCTTTTGAACTGTAAACATGGCATGCAAAATGTTCCGACTGCAATGTTGCAATCTTTTTGGTGATTCCAACAAATGTTCTTCCCCAGTCAGCACCTGAAAAACTATGTACGCAAAGGAACCCTTGACATTTGTAACATCCAATAACTTGAACTCACTCAAATATATAAATTTCCTTTTTTTGTACCGGAGGCAAGGACTTGATAAGGAATCGGGGTATCAGCCTCTTCATGTGTTTGCACTTCCTCAAAATCATGTCCCTTGATGAAGGTATCCTATTATGATGCCTACTTTGTCATACCTGACAAATTGCCCTGAGCTTCCATCAATTGAAAAAAATAGATGGAATTCAGAGAGTGGAGGGTATGTCCAGTCAGGTTTCTTGCCCTCCCTGCTGCAAAGGCAGTACTTGAGCTCATCAAATGTGGCTGCAAAGCAGGTTACAAGGGACGGTGCAGCTGCTCAAACAATAACCTGCCTTGCACTCTCCTCCCTGCAAATGCTATAGTGGAAACTGTCAACACTATTAGGGAGGACATGTATAGTAGTGAATTTCTTTACAACAACAAAGAGGTGTGTGTGTGTTGTGTTGTCAGTGTGAGTGCAGTGCAATAAATGGACATGTTAGACTGCGCGCCCAAAGTGAGAAGTTGCAATACCTTAATTCTTGCAATCCCTGCAGTAACACCTGTGAACCTGTCTAACACACAAAAATGTAATAAATAATACTGAGAATACTAATAAAAACAGTTAAAAAAAGAAAAGAACTTCCCCATCAAGATACGGCAGGCCCCCTGTAGTAACTCTGAGGACCCCCTAGGGGTCCCGGACCCCCTGTGGAAGACCCCTGGGTATTTGCTACTACTCATTTTTGCTTTCAGAGCCCAGTTACAACAAATTTAATGCTTCAGTTATGATCTAATTTAACATTGCTCTGGAGCAGGAGCAATGCGATTACTGAAATAGGCTCAGGGGTCTGTTTGGGGGGTCCCAGGTGAGGAAAGACCCCAACCAAAAGTCAGAAAGGTTATTCTGGCTGCTTTAAAAGTGTAATAAATGAACTCAGGATGTTTTAAAACCTACAAAACAACTCTAATATTATGAAAATCGGACATTAACTGGCTGGGGTACTGTTCAGAGGCAGCCATCTTGGAAACATGGCAGCCATTTTGATTTTTCAGTGTCTAATGTGTTTTATCATAGGAACAACCCCTAAGGAGTACTTGTGAAAAGTTTTAGGTTTCTTTCCACTTCTGAAGTATTTTAGTGCAAAAATGCATTTATCTGCCCCGCTATCTCTCCCTATCTCTCTGGTCCTACCCCTCTCTCTCTCTCTCTCTCTGCAGAAGGCGAGTGATCCCTGCTCAGGTTCTTACAACATGGAGACTCTTCCATAAATCATAGTCCCCACTGCTGGAAGACTGACGAGGGGCTAGCGGTGACAGAAGACTTCTCCATCCACACTGCTCCCTCTCAGTGTTTGAGCAGTCAAAGCCAGTGGCTGGGTTGTCAGGGCCTTGTGACTATAGCGAGCGGCAGAACAGAAAGATTCCCACAGAGCGACAACAGAGAGACGGTGGGTCTTTGTGTACTCCTGGAGGAAGTGTGCATGAGCTACAGTACAGACATGGACTGGCAGGGGCCCGGAGCTCCACGCAGGACCAAAGTCACCACCCTCAGGGGACCCAGATCACACTGTACGGCAAGGCAGTAATCAGAATAACAATCAGTTGAATTGCCAAATACTGTACGGGGAAAATGTGTGAGGAATGTGCCTCAGCAGCAGGCACCGTTACGCCGCATGTCAATAACTCACAGATGTGCTGCATCGATAACTTGATGCTGGTCGATGAACACATGTCCCAAGGACAACGAGATCTCATGTTCAGAACAAGGGGACGGTGTAGCATTTACTATGTACCCATACTGTAGACTAATGCACATGCTATACATCACAAAGAGACAACGCTGACAGCACCAGGCTTTTGTCAGCAGAATTGTATTTCGTCTTGACAGGTGGACGTGTTGGTCCAACCCACATACCGTATATCGTTGCTGTCGGGCAGAAACCTCCTAGCTCCATATTCTCCACTTTTTTGTGCGTGTGTGTTTTTTTTTTGTAAATGTACTGTATGTGTGTCAGACAAAAGTATCAAAAGTAGCCGATCGGCAAGCTCGAAACGTGGCGTGAAGCGACAGGTTTCGAGCAGGTAGATCTGATACATGTACTTTTGCTATTATGGAATTTGAATCCTGAAATGTATCAATTTTAGCCATTTGAGGTTTTCACCTGACAGAGATGATATATATATACTCAATACTTTATGATGCCAGTAACCAGAGACAGCATCAGTGACTATATGGCCTCGTCGGCACCACTGGCTGGAGAATGGAAAGTCTTTCCACCCTTCGGAGATGAAAACAAAGCGTTCCAATACACACACTAATGCATATCTCTCAACCATACAGTACAATGTACTCAGTGTTAATTTGTAACTCTGCCAGTGTACGAAATGTTACATTTGTGTTACATTTGTATATTCTTGGACTTAAATTAACATGGACTTAAATTACTCTGTGCGTACACACGCACACACGCATGTACGCACGCACGCACACGCATACACACGTGAGCTGTCAGGCTTGATTTCTTCCCTTGGTGTTAATCTATTTATTCACAGATTTGGGCAGCGGCACAGTGCAGCTGCACCATCAGAGCCGATCAAGCTGGACTGTAAAAGAGAAGCGTCCTGACAGGAGAGACGGAGAGGAGGACGGCTATGAAGAAAAGGGGCAGAAGGAGTGTGTGTGTGTGTGTGTGTGTGTGGGGTGGGGGGGGGCTGTGTGGTTGTGTTTCAAGAGGTAAACCACAGGTTGGGTCTGGTGCGGCGGGTCTGATCCCCCTCCGTGTGATTGGGTCTCTCATTAAGGAGCCAGGCCCTGAAACCGGAGCCGGGCCTAATGCCTTGCCGTGTTTAGAGAAGCACAGAAACCATTTGGCTATAATAGCAACCTTTTCAAAAACAAACCCCTCCGAAAATGAAAGGCGGCGCGGCCTCGCCAAAGAGCCTGGCGACCGATTATTTTGAAAAGCGCTGTGGTGGATGGGGTGGGGGTCTGCGACATGACCATGAAAAATCGTAAACTGCAATTGAAAAATAAACCCCTGTGTGCGCTGTGGGCACCACCCACTACTGTGGGCACCACCCACAACCCGTCTCGCTTGCTTTGCCATCTCCCCAGTTTTTCCTCTCCACCCCACGTCTTCTTCTGCGTCTTTTTCTTGCTCCTCTTCTTCTTTGTTCATCTCACACACCTCTGCTGTGTGAGATGTGTCAGAGGGTTCAGCTCACACAAACCAGGCCTTCATTCCACAGCGATGGAGTCACACGATAAGCTGCTCTCGCTGTCACTTATCTGTAATTTACTGCTACTCCTTTTTTCCCTCTCTCTCTCTCTCTCTCACACACACACACACACACACACACACACACACACACACACACACACACACACACACACACACACACACACACACACACGTACATACAAAATTAGCTTGTTCCCCCCCAAGCCATTTCACTTCCATAGAAGACAAGCACACATCAATCCAGTCATATCGACTCTCGACTATCACCTCGCACAGAGTTTGCTGACATCAAAACGAGGGTTATACCTGGGAAATTTTCCACACACACTCACAAACACACACGAACTCGCCCCGGTACAAGGGATTCCATTAAAAAACGCAGGTCGTCTTCTTGCACTGACTTGCTCCGAGTGGCGTAGCGAACTGGAAAACCCGTGTAGCCAGCGTGTTTTTCATGTTAATCACATACGGATGCCAGTAGTGGACGCGTCCTGTTTCCCACAACAGCGGAGTCAAAGGCGGGCAGGTAGTGGGAGGGTTGTTGGGGTCAGAGGGGTGCTGGATGAGGACACGTCCCTCGCATCACTGCGTCGCCCTGCTCGGGGGGACAGGCCGTCAGGAGAGAGCAGGCCACCCTGCTCAGAGCACCTTCTAGGCCCCTGGGGGCCCCCGACCGACCACCACCACCACCAGGTGACAGCTCCCATGTCACAGCCGGCCCCTGTGGAACACAAGGTAACGTCCCCCGAGGCCCCCGCCGGGAGAGAAAGAACGCAGCGAGGACACCTGCATCTGAAGCTGTAATTTGTCTTCGCTCGTGTTCAGAGTGTTTTATGAGAGCAAGAGGACAAGGTGAAACAGCGAACACAACAAGCGCACATATGCACCGTTCAAGAGACACTTGAGAGAGAGACCCTCTCTCTCTCTCTCTCTCTCTCTCTCTCTCTCTCTCTCTCTCTCTCTCTCTCTCCTCGGCCTTCTGAGAGCTTATTCTCAGATAAACGTCCCCATCACAAGGAATAGCTATATCATCAGTGTGCTGAGGGACTTCAATGATATGACCAATAGAACAGCAACCAGAGCCAATAAGGAAGTCTTTACTGTCTTTATACAGCGATGTACTGTAGTGCAGTGGTTCTCAAACTTTCAAATTTCAAGGTCT